>NC_040041.1:29715507-29790988 GCF_003713205.1 Coffea eugenioides
TATATCCATAGCCTTGTCTTAGTTTTGTTGATTCCGCAGCCTTGTTAAAAAAAAAAAAAAAAATTCTGTCTGTAAGTTGTTATCGTTGCTTTATCATTGAAACCTGTCCGCACTTATTTTTCCTTGTTGTGTGAGTCATTGGCTCAAATCTGTCCGCCTTTGGTGTCGTTTGTTCTGGTGGTTGTGTCGTGACCAATCTGTCCGTTTGTGTCCGCATTCATCAAAAAAAAAAAAAAGCAAATCAGCCGCGGTTATTGTTGCGCCCTTGATTGCCCAAAATCTGTCTGCAAGTGCCTTTGGTATTGTGTCATTTGTTGTCGTCAAATCTGTCCATAGTAATTACTCATTACCTTGTCCAAAATCTGTCCAAGTCGATAGTCCAAGCCGAAGCAACAAGAAAACAAGTAGGCGACGGCTAGGTTTTCCTTGGCGACTAGGGTTTTGATTTGACGGCTAGGGTTTTGTTTTCCAAAACTGTCCAAATCGATTCATGAGTCATCCAAGTTATTTCTTAATTTTCTAATCTAATTTTTGGGTTGAAACTTGTTGGTGTTGTGAAATCTTGAAGAGAACCTACAATATTTTAGGGTTTCTTGAAGTTCTTGGTTACTACCTAGAAGTTCTTGAAATTCTTGAAAGTATCTTGCTAGTTCTTGAGGGATTTGGGTTGTGCGTTATTGCGAGTTGAGGGGCTGACCTTATTGCTAGAATTTTACTACTTTAGCCGAGTATTTGTGTTGTTCTTTAAGTAAAAAAAAAAACAGAAATGAAAAGAAAAGAAAGAAAGCCATTCGGGTGGCAAGAGAGAAAAAAAACAAAACCAAGTGAGGGAGTTGAAATTTATTGCCAAATCAGTCTCTTACATCGTGCTTGTACCCCAAACAGAAAATTCGAACAAAAAAAAAAGGAAAGAAACTCAAAAGTTTTGGCCTACCTCTTCTTGAAATTCTTGATCACTTTGAGCCTTGATCACTTGTACTACCCTTCGCAATTCTTGGGGTTCTTGATCACCTTGAGCCTTGAACACTTGTACCTCCCATCGAATAAACATCTTTCGGTACTCTCTAGCATCGGTGAAGGGCTTCCTTGGTTTGGGAGTAAATTTCTTGGGCAATCCTTGAGCCCCGTTCGGAGGAAGCTTGAGTGAGGTTGCTCACATCTTCTTGAGACGCCATTGACTCAAACCAAAGACCGAAACTGTTGTGTGTTGCGCAAGGAAGGAGGGAGCCAAATCTGAATTGTGTTGGTGTGAAATGGTGTCGGCTGCCTTGGGGGACTTTATAGAATCCCAACCGACATTGGTGAAGTGTTTTGGAAGGAGAAGATCTGGAAATTTTCGGTTGGAAGAGGTAGATATCAAATCTGATTTGCAAGTCTACTTGGAGAGGAATTTGGAAGTTTCCAAAAGTTGTTCAAGAAAGGCTTTCTAAAGAGTTTCCAAAACTAACTTGTTTTCCAAATCACTTTAGGAAACTAAGCAAAACACTTGGATACCTTCTTTGTTTTCACTTGGGCACTCTCCTATATTTTAGGACACTCTCCTACATTCTCTACTGCATTTCCGAAATTCACTCCTACATTATAGGAAGCTAGGGTTTTCTTTCTTTTTGTTCACATTAGCACCCTTCCCTTGCTGTCCGCCACTAGAGGCCTTCCAAACCGCCTATTTCCATCTTATTTTGCATTCCATCTCGTGTCTTGCTTCTTGATTACTCTTGTGGAAAAAGTTGGTGGCAATTATTGGGCTTGAACAGCATTTCTCAACTACCTAACCCAACAGGTAAAGGCAATTCGTAAGGCCATTAGAGTGCTTTTGAGTGATACACACGGGAGTGAGTGTTACACTAAGGGAGTGAAGTGAGGTTATACTTGCATTGTTTTCTCTTGTTTTCTAACCATCTTTGCAGGCATGGAGCAAGAGCAACCACCCACTGACTACTCATTAATGTTCACCGCCATGAAGAACGAGCTCAGGCGAGTTAGTGAGCAACAAATGGAGGAATTGCATACTCGCTTTGATAAACTCTCCAAGAGTCTCACACGAGGCTCTCATTCTAGGTCTCACAACCGGAGTACCCATGGCAACAGGGGAGCACATAGTGAAGACTACTCGGGTAGTGAGGATGATGAACGTGCTGAGAGACCTAAGAGGGACACATCTAAGAACGAACTCAAGGGACTTAAAATTCAAGTCCCCACGTTCAAAGGCAAGAGTGATCCTGAGGCTTACTTGGAATGGGAAGGCCGCATTGAGATGGTCTTCGAATGCTACGACTATAACGAGGAACAAAAGGTTAAGGTAGCCACTGTCAATTTCACCAACGACACACTAGTCTGGTGGGACCAAGTAAGGACTCATCGAAGGAGGATGGGAGAACCACGAGTCCGGACTTGGCGAGAACTCAAGGCTTTGATGCGCAAGAGATTTGTTCCTAGCTACTATAACCGCGATCTCCACTCTAAACATCAAACCCTCACTCAAGGCAACATGAGTGTGGAGGACTATTACAAGGAGATCGAGATGGCCATGATGAGGGCGAATATTCAAGAAGATGGTGAAGCGACCATGGCCAGGTTTCTTAGAGGTCTCAATCTTGACCTTCAAGAAGCCTTGGAGCTCTAACATTATTTGGACATACACAACCTTCTTGAACTAGCCATCAAGGCCGAGAGGGGAAAGAAATTAAAGCGTGGGACCCGTAACTTCCAAACTTCCAACTCGTCTTCCTGGAAGGGAAACCTACCACGAAGAACAACCCACGAAGCTGGAAATTCGGCTACACCAACTCCTTCTAGGCGAATTCAAGGTAATGCCTCTAACCACAATACCAATTTTACCCCTAACAAAAGCTGTTGATGTATCTAGGTCTGCTTCCAAGGCATCACTTGAGACTCCTAAAACTAGGAGTAGGGACATTAAGTGCTTCAAGTGCCAAGAGTTTGGACATATCCAGTCTCAATGTCCAAACCAACGGGTCATGCTAATCACTCACAGTGGCGAGATAG
The DNA here is from genome assembly GCF_003713205.1 of Coffea eugenioides. Lineage (NCBI taxonomy): Eukaryota > Viridiplantae > Streptophyta > Magnoliopsida > Gentianales > Rubiaceae > Coffea > Coffea eugenioides. The sequence continues at coordinate 29,718,514 of NC_040041.1, forward strand.
TGTCCGATGATGACGATTGTGAGGAGGTGCCTGGATTGATCAAAGGTGACTGCCTGGAGGATGACTCGGCAGAGAAAGATTGCTCTCCTACACAAGGCGAAGTAGGTTGCTTGGTGGTACGACGAGTGCTAACCGCCCGAGTCAAGGAGGATGAGCAGTTGCAACGAGAGAACTTATTTTACACTCACTGTAAAATAGGTGATAAGGTGTGTAGTCTCATCATTGATGGGGGAAGTTGCACCAATGTGGTGAGTTTGCTAATGGTTGAGAACTTGGGTCTCCCAACAACTAGACATCCACACCCCTACCGCCTCCAATGGCTAAGTGAGGATGGAGAGGTACGTGTCTTCAAACAGGTACGCGTTCCTTTTTCAATTGGTACTTACATTGATGAAGTTGTGTGAGATGTAGTGCCTATGCATGCTACACATGTCATCTTGGGGAGACCTTGGCAATTTGACAAACACGTCACATTCGATGGAAGGGCAAATAAGTACACACGTTTGCACGATGGCAAAGATAAGGTCCTCACACCACTCACACCTGCACAAGTTTATGAGGACCAATTAAAATTGCAAAGGGAGTGTGACTTAGACCGTCAAAAGCGAAAGCAAAGGACGGTCGACCCTGGCACTTGCTCCACGTCCACTAGTGAGCAATCGACTAAGGGTCAAGTGAGCACACCTAGTGTACCACGTGATCATGCATTGGCTAAACCAAACACTAGGAAGCAAAACATGGTAATTAAGGCTAAGGATGTGCGCAAACTTGTAAATGCTGACCAACCCGTCTTACTCATGATTTGCAAGCACGTGCTACTAGACGTTGTTGAGCTCGATAAGGCATTGCCTTCGAGTATGATGTGTGCACGGACCCAGGCCCACGCAATGACCCAGTGCGAGTACCATTGGGCCCAGTCACACGTGCACGGGCTAAGCAATTCAATGAATCACTCCAAGGTCTTGTCCGAACTGTCCAAGACCAACATGGAGTGCATAGAGATATTGAAGGCCTAGAAGGGGACAATCGAGTTATCTACACCATGATCCAAGCCCATGAAGAGCCAAGTGGACTTCCAAGAGAGTTGGCCGAGTAGGGCATTAGGCCTTAGTAGCTAATAGAGTTGGATTAATTAGTTAGTTGAGCATGGGCCGGCCCATCTTGACCCCAAGATGGTCGACTGCCTTTTCCTTGTTTTCTTAGGGTTTTTTAGTAACTCTTAGCCGATAAATAGGCTTGCTTTGTAAGGTTTTAGGTAGACGTTTTATCAATAAAGTTTGTTATTTTCGATTCTTCTTCTTGAGAGAGAATTCGAGCCTTTCACTTGCTTTGGCAAGGGTGTTAGCAATCTTGCGTCTTGTCCTTGATTGTTCTGCCGACCTATTCCCCTGGAGTATTCACCTTCATCGGAGTCGTCGTCTACTGCCTTTAATCAAATCGTGTCATCTGTTTGATTCTAGGTTCCGCAATCCAAGCGTTGGACAACCTCGCTAGATCCTTGGGCAAAGTGCTACGTGTCTCGAAACGTGTTGATCGAGGAACGTATCAGTTGGCTTCAGAGCTTAGGTGGAGGTATCTTTTGTTATATCCTCATTTTTCGTAGTTGTGTCTGAGATTTTGTGTTATTTTTTCCGCTGCCTTGTGTCAAAAAAAAAAATGATTGCATCTTTATTCTTACGTCGCTAAATTTCTGTTTGGGTCGTGTCGTTGTGGTCAAACAAATCTGTCCGCTCTTTTGGTCGTTTGTTCTTATTGTTGTGTCGTAACTAAGTCTGCCCGTTTTCTTATTAATTGTTGGTGTCAATCTGTCCGACATAGTGTGGTGAATTCTGGTCATCAATTGTGCATCAAATTCTGCCGTTAGCGTCACCTTGTTGCTTGTCAAATCTGCCTGCACTTATTTCTTCCTTTGTCGCGTTGAATTTCTGGTTTCGTGTTGTGTTCAAATCTGGCCGCGGCTTGTTTCAGATTTTTGAGTCATTAGTCGTCTTCAATTCCGTCCATAGCCTTGTGTCTTGCTCGTGCGAAACTGCCATGGGTAGTTGAGCGTCGCGTGGACAGCAAGAAGGTCGGACTTGGGTGCGGCTAGGGTTTTCCAATTTGCGGCTAGGGTTCTCCTTTTGTTGTCCAATCTATCCGAGTTTATTTGGTGTTATCCGAGTTGTTTTAGTTAATTTTCTAAACTGATTTGGGAATTAAACTTGTTGGTGTTGTAAATCTTGGAGGAAATCTACAAGAATTTTAGGTTTCTTGAGGTTCTTGAAACTAATCTTGAAACTCTTGAAATCTTGGAGCTTGCGTGGGAAATCTTGACGAATTGTTGGGCGTTACTTGTGCATTGTGGGCCGAAAACAAATCTGGAATTTTATTCCAGTTCGGACAAGTGTTGTGTTGTTCGTTGATAAGTCAAAAAAAAAAAAAAAAAAAAACAGAACGCAAGGCAAAGAGAGGAAGAGGAGTCGGGTAGAGCAAAAACAAACTAGAGGGAAAGTCAAACTTTTATTGCCAAATTTGTCTTGTTACCTCTTGTTCCAACCAAACCAGAAAATTACACCAAGAAAAACAAAGGAGACTCAAAAGTTTTGACCTACCTCTTCTTGAAATCCTTGATCATCTTGAACTTTGATCACTTGTACCACCTTTTGCGGTTCTTGAGGTTCTTGATCATCTTGAGCCTTGAACACTTGCACCTCCCTTCGAATAAAAAGTTTCTTGTACGTTCTTGCATCCATACGGGGCTTTCTTGGTTTAGGAATAAATTTCTTGGGAGCTTCTTAAGCAGGCCGTTGGGGGATCCTTGAGTGACATTGCTCACATTATCTTGGAACCATTATCTTGAACCAAAGAGCCGAAACTGTTTGTGTGTGCGCAAGGAAGTAAGAAGCCGAATCTGATTTTTGTTGGTGTGCGAGGGTGACGGCTGCCTTGGAAGGGTTTTATAAGAATCCAACCGACATTGGTGAAGTAATTTGGAAGGACGAAATCTGGAAATTTTCGGTTGAGAGAGGTGAAGACCAAATCGGACTTGGAAGTATTGTGACGACCCCACCTCCCCCTAAGGCGTACCAAAGGGTTCGGCGGACCGCCTGCCCAGCTCTCGCCAGGACTCACTCACTAACTCAATCGAGTCATGTACACACATCCATGAACCATAATTAACATTCACAATTCAAGCTTATAATTTACATTGATAGAAAACGGGGTACAAAGTCTTAATACACCAAACTAGCTCAAAACGTATACAATCCAAGTACATCATGTTCCATTCGAGGAATAGCGCGAGTACAAGACCAAAAAGTCAAAAGTCAAAACAAAAGGCTACGCTAGCTTTTACAAGTCTCGCGCGTCACTCGTATCCCTGTAAGGAAAACAAATAGCGTGGTATGAGCTAAAAGCCCAGTGAGGTTCCAAATAGCAAATTGACCATTTTTTTTTAGTACAAGTTTCGATATAGCAAAGTAACGAGCATGAAGAGTTCATAAATGTGAACAATAACACGTCAAGTAGCAATCTCAAAATGAGCGAGTGTAGAAGTTTTTCACAAGCAACAATAATCCAATAAGCAATAATCACTCCAAAGTATAAGGATACGGATGACTCTCAGGAGCCAAGTTCCCATTGCATTACCAGAAGCTTGATCACGTAGTAGTTGACACTCCGTCAACTTTCAAGTAAGTAACCAATCCAGTAGAACACCACTTACACGACTCTCCGTCCACCATTCACACCCCCTACTGGGCCCAAAATCCTCAATAAACATGGGTGGTAATACTCGAGTATACCGTTAGTCGAGGAGATAACACTCCACTCGACATTACAAGTGACCCAGGGTTTGTTATCTAATCGACCAGGCCCTTGCCGGCTCGACTCGAGTAACTCGCCACAGGGTTTCCGGAATTCCAGGAAGTGCGCACATCATGAACGAGTATATCAAGTCAATTGCAATCAATAAACAAGTATATCACGTAAGGGCAAGTGCGATAAAGTACACTCTTGCCCTATCAATTCACGTATATAACATGTACTCATATTGGTCATGTATCAAGTTCAAGTATCAAGTTCAATTCAGTATTTGAAAGCACTCACCAAAAGATATAGTGCCTTTATTGATCACTTTCAGGGTATACTCCGGGTTCGGAGTCCAAATCTGCGATAAAACTCAGTTTGAGAACTTTGAAATATGACTAAGATTCGAAACTTAGACGTTTTATTCAATCAAAATCAAGAAACTGGAATTCACTTGGAGAGTAGTCGTGAAATAGTTGCTCGCTCTTCAAACTGAAAAATTTGATAACATTTTTGCTTGAAGATGACTCTTGAGTCAAAAGTGCAAATAAAACGGTTTCGTAGTGATTCATATCATTTTCCTAAGGGTACAAGTTCGGCCAAGTCCTAACATATAACCCTTGATAAACAAATGACAAAGGTCCTCGATAGTTCAAGGAATAATCACTTAACCTTCACTCAAGTCACAAAGAGAGTTTTCTAGACCTCGAGTAAAAATTCGGGCAGCATGCCCTTTGTGTTTACCTAATTTCCAGCCATTTAGGCTTCATTATTTTTCTTCAACAACCACCCAACATTACACATAAAACAATTCAAGCCAAGAGCCATTCCACAGGCTCACAATATCATAATAACAAGAATCGTATTAAGTACAAATGCAGAAACGCAATTTAGTTCAAGACAGATTTGACGTACCAATGCGGAAATAACATATCCAAGGCTACGCTTATCGGATTAAGACGAAACCTGTGCCATTTCGAAGCTAAGACACAGAACTACAACATTCATGAAGGTCACTTAGTCCATTTCCTAATGTAACTTAGTCAAAATCTCAGATTACTAAACCAGAAACCAATTCACCGGCTGTTTGAACGCAGAACACTGCAATGGACATAACTCAGTGTACACAAGTCCGAATCAGGTTTTCTTTGAGGAATTTTAAAGCTACTTCAGAACACTACAACTTTTATGTTTTGGCCCAGAGCTAAATCAGAATGGATCCTGGTAAAAAATCGTGATAAACTGGACTGAACTGAAGAATCGGACTGCTGGGAAATTCTTAAAACAGTAGGGGTATTTTGGACTTTTCACGTCCTACGTTGCTCCGATTGAGCTGAAATTTTACAGGCACTTATAAAACACCATTCTCTACAACTTTCCTTCTTTGACGAAAGGCCAATTCGGCCTCTAACATATAGGTACAATTTCGGACAGAATGCTTGGGAAATTTTCCAGAAATCTGGAATTTTTAGCTCTAAGTGTAATTTCCTCAAATTTCTGGTTCTAATCACCACTAAACAACCTTATATAACTTTAATTGCAACATTCATGCATCATACATTAACTTGAGCAGAAAATCAGAAACCCTAGTTCATCAACTAAATTGGGGAAAAACTACTACACATGCTAGCATCCATGAATCTACCACCAATCAAGCTACTAAGCTTACTTTAACCATGATTGAAAGAAAAAGTTAGAGAGATATCATCCTCTTACCTTGATTAGAAGTCCCTAAGAGCAGCCCCAAGCTTTCTCTTCCCAAATTTCCACCACCAATCACTAGATAATCACTCAAGAGTAGGTTTAATCGGTTTACTTTGTTGATTTTCTCACTAAGTTGTTGGATTTGAAGGTGAAATGAAGAAATCTTCCTTGGTGTTTTCTCCAAGCTAAGTTCGGCCAGCACCAGCAGAAATGAGGAAGAAATGGCTAAGTCTTGAGGTTATATGGATGGTAATGGTCTTGGGTAAGAAGCCATGAGGTGGTGACACTTGTCACCACCACCACCCTTTCTTTTTCTCTTTCTTTCTTGCCTTTCTTAGCCACCAATTTTCGGTCAACATGCTGCCAAGAGAGAAGATATTATGTGCAAAAGTCAACAACTTGTTGGGTAAGAAAAAATGGTGGTCAAGCGGTGCGTTCAATCGGTAATGCGCGGGACCCGCCGGTTCGCGCCGTTTTTCTTAAAACTCACGTACTAGGGTTTTTACCTCCCATTCACTAACCTTATATCATTGCTACTACTCACATTTTATTTCTCACTTAAGAGTCACTTTTAATCATCAAATTGATCCTTGGCCAGTACCGAAAATTCATCCGGTGGAAAAATCGCAAAAACCCTAATTTTGCTCAAAACTTGAAACCAAAGCGTAAAACCTTATTTTCTAGGTTTATTTACACTTAGTGTGATATAATGAGGTAGGGGGCCTTAATAAATAATAATTTTCAAATAAAAGGCATTTTTGAAGAAAAATGTAGGAAATTTGCGGGTCCTCACATCCTCTCCCCCTTAAAAGAATTTCGACCTCGAAATTCATACATGCACTTCGAATAACGTAGGGTATTTTCCCTATATATTCATTTCCGACTCCCAGGTCTTACTATAGCCAAAACTTAGGGAAACAATAGAAATCACGAATCGTACCTTCTACTATCTCTGTTGGTTCAGGTACTGCCTGTTGGTTCAAGGCATACGCTCTAGCTGGCACTCTTGGCTTAGTCCCTCCTACACTTGCTTGTTCAGGGTTTAGACGTGATCTACGGGGACAGGTTGCAAGCTGGTGTTCGGTGCTACCACACCATAAACATTTTCCCGCCTTTCGCCAACAATCACTCTCCACGTGATTGGCCTTCCCACAGTACCCGCAAGGTACTTGAGGGGTTGAGGTCTGACCTCCTTGTGAGGCACCTCTTGCTTGACCCCAGCCACGCGAAGCTCCTCTTGGAGTACTTTCCTTAGATATCCCTGAAATTTTCTCACTACTATCTCCTCAGCTTATCTTAGAAGGTGGCATATCAAAATCACTTTGTCCTTGCCTTTGACTTCCACCAGGCGCACCTCTTCTTTTTGCATGGAAAGCTCTCACTTGTGCCCTAGCAGTCTCTATCCTCAAGGCTTTCTCCAGAACCTCCGTGAAAGTATTAATTTGGACCGCTGCTAAGGCTTCTTGTAATTCCACATTCAGTCCTTGTATAAACCTCCGTACTTTTCTCGGCTCCGTAGCTATCAGTTCAGGAGCAAATTTGGATAACTTTGTAAACTGAGTCTCATACTCAGTTACACTCATCAGCCCCTGACGGAGTTTGATGAAATCGTCCTCTCGCTTCTCCTGGACGATGGGTGGAAGGTATTTTTCGTTGAAGTCCCGTGCAAAATTTAGCCAAGTCCAGGCAGTTCCCTCTCTCTCCCACTTGGACCTCACTACATTGCACCAAGCCCTAGCTGGCCCCTCAAACTGAAATACAGCAAATTGGACTTGTCTCTCCTCAGTATAGTTTAGGGCAGCAAAGATATTTATCATGGCCTCCAGCCATTTCTCAGCCTCATACGGGTCTGGCCCTCCTAAAAACTTGGGTGGGGAGAACTTTTGGAATCTCTTCAAAGCTCTATCCTGCCCCATATCAGGGTCTCTAGGTTGGTTTACAGAACCTTGACCCTGTTGCTCCACCAACCGAGTCAAAATATTAGTCATCTGTTGGATGGCAGTGGCCACCTGATCTCCCCCGACAGTCTGGGGTTCAGGTTGCTGCTCAACCGCTGCCTCCCTCTCCTCTCTCGGTTCTGGCACCAGTTCCTGTGCTTGTTCACCTTCACGGCCTCGCCTAGAACCGCGTTCTCGATTAGTTTTCTTGGTCCGACTTCTTTTATCTTCCATGTTTCGCAGCTAATAAACTAGAACAATATAACCAACTAATCAATAATAGATCATAGCCACTAAGTAACTATATAAATACAAACAACATAAGACAGAATATTGCAAATCATAACCCCTCTAAATCATAAAACAAGGCAATACAATACATTCGAGCAAAACAAGTCACATAACTTATCGAGCATTAACCCTAGGTATCGCTCAGGCACTATACTTAATCAAGGCTCGAAACACATGAATAAGAAAGATCCCAAATCCCATGAATATCTTCAATATTTTTCAAGTCCAGACTACTCGCATTCCCTGTGCCTTTGCTTTCACCATCCAAACTTATCCAAATATTACACGAGATCTCAGCTAATCGTAAAGATGTCACTCTTTGGTATTCGGGGACAAGAATCCGAAAATATGATAATTCACCCCTCAAGCTGGCCAGGCTCAAGAGCAAATCACCCGTATTAGAGATTCCTACCCAACATACATATCTAAGGTCCCCAACAATAGACAATTGTTCCATACTTAACAAGTCAATCCCCACAGTCCGAGAACCCTCTCCCGGCACGAGCTCAATAAGAGCTCTGATACCATCTGTGACGACCCCACCTCCCCCTAAGGCGTACCAAAGGGTTCGGCGGACCGCCTGCCCAGCTCTCGCCAGGACTCACTCACTAACTCAATCGAGTCATGTACACACATCCATGAACCATAATTAACATTCACAATTCAAGCTTATAATTTACATTGATAGAAAACGGGGTACAAAGTCTTAATACACCAAACTAGCTCAAAACGTATACAATCCAAGTACATCATGTTCCATTCGAGGAATAGCGCGAGTACAAGACCAAAAAGTCAAAAGTCAAAACAAAAGGCTACGCTAGCTTTTACAAGTCTCGCGCGTCACTCGTATCCCTGTAAGGAAAACAAATAGCGTGGTATGAGCTAAAAGCCCAGTGAGGTTCCAAATAGCAAATTGACCATTTTTTTTTTAGTACAAGTTTCGATATAGCAAAGTAACGAGCATGAAGAGTTCATAAATGTGAACAATAACACGTCAAGTAGCAATCTCAAAATGAGCGAGTGTAGAAGTTTTTCACAAGCAACAATAATCCAATAAGCAATAATCACTCCAAAGTATAAGGATACGGATGACTCTCAGGAGCCAAGTTCCCATTGCATTACCAGAAGCTTGATCACGTAGTAGTTGACACTCCGTCAACTTTCAAGTAAGTAACCAATCCAGTAGAACACCACTTACACGACTCTCCGTCCACCATTCACACCCCCTACTGGGCCCAAAATCCTCAATAAACATGGGTGGTAATACTCGAGTATACCGTTAGTCGAGGAGATAACACTCCACTCGACATTACAAGTGACCCAGGGTTTGTTATCTAATCGACCAGGCCCTTGCCGGCTCGACTCGAGTAACTCGCCACAGGGTTTCCGGAATTCCAGGAAGTGCGCACATCATGAACGAGTATATCAAGTCAATTGCAATCAATAAACAAGTATATCACGTAAGGGCAAGTGCGATAAAGTACACTCTTGCCCTATCAATTCACGTATATAACATGTACTCATATTGGTCATGTATCAAGTTCAAGTATCAAGTTCAATTCAGTATTTGAAAGCACTCACCAAAAGATATAGTGCCTTTATTGATCACTTTCAGGGTATACTCCGGGTTCGGAGTCCAAATCTGCGATAAAACTCAGTTTGAGAACTTTGAAATATGACTAAGATTCGAAACTTAGACGTTTTATTCAATCAAAATCAAGAAACTGGAATTCACTTGGAGAGTAGTCGTGAAATAGTTGCTCGCTCTTCAAACTGAAAAATTTGATAACATTTTTGCTTGAAGATGACTCTTGAGTCAAAAGTGCAAATAAAACGGTTTCGTAGTGATTCATATCATTTTCCTAAGGGTACAAGTTCGGCCAAGTCCTAACATATAACCCTTGATAAACAAATGACAAAGGTCCTCGATAGTTCAAGGAATAATCACTTAACCTTCACTCAAGTCACAAAGAGAGTTTTCTAGACCTCGAGTAAAAATTCGGGCAGCATGCCCTTTGTGTTTACCTAATTTCCAGCCATTTAGGCTTCATTATTTTTCTTCAACAACCACCCAACATTACACATAAAACAATTCAAGCCAAGAGCCATTCCACAGGCTCACAATATCATAATAACAAGAATCGTATTAAGTACAAATGCAGAAACGCAATTTAGTTCAAGACAGATTTGACGTACCAATGCGGAAATAACATATCCAAGGCTACGCTTATCGGATTAAGACGAAACCTGTGCCATTTCGAAGCTAAGACACAGAACTACAACATTCATGAAGGTCACTTAGTCCATTTCCTAATGTAACTTAGTCAAAATCTCAGATTACTAAACCAGAAACCAATTCACCGGCTGTTTGAACGCAGAACACTGCAATGGACATAACTCAGTGTACACAAGTCCGAATCAGGTTTTCTTTGAGGAATTTTAAAGCTACTTCAGAACACTACAACTTTTATGTTTTGGCCCAGAGCTAAATTGTGACGCCCCCACTTCTCCCAAGGGCGAACCCAAGGGTATCCGCGGAATGCCTGCCTAGCTCTCGCCAGGACTCGAGACAAATCAATTCAAACTTAACAATATATAACAATTTATACCAGTCTAATAAGGAAAAATCGCTTCCATAAACGAATATCCAAGTCTTGTACCACGTGTTCAAAATACATCCGTTATCCAATTCTTACGTCAGGATCCAAAAGATACATCAATTCCCAAATATATACAATAGCCAAAATGTCTAGTCAATTACAATTGAAACCCTAATACAAAAGTACATCCAAAGGGTTCCAACGAGTTTCACTCCATCCATTCCTGTTAAGGAAAACAAATCTACGGGGTGAGCGAAACGCTCGTGAGGCCAAGAAAACACACATGCAAGCACGTTGTCCAAATAACAATCCCAATATTCAAGTAATTTACAATTCAAGCGAGAAAAAAATAAACAGAAACAATTAAAGGATATAGGAGCTCTCAGGAGCTATTTTCCTCTTGCTTCGCCACGGCTCGATCCGATACCCCCTCGTGATGACACTCCGTTATCCTGGTGGGTATTTTATCCGTAGAAACTTCACTTATTACTTCCTCCGACCAACATTCCACCCTCTCGGATCCGAAACCAAACACGCACGAAAAAGGTGATACTCATCGAGTATGCCACACGAGATCTCAAGAGATCAAGTTTTGATTTTTGAACACGCACGAAAGGGCGATACTCCACGAGTATGCCGAACAAGATCTCAAAAGATCAAGTTGTGTTTTGTTACTCTCTTGGTTTATCAAACTTCTCGACCAAGCCCATGCCGGCTCGAGTTGTAAGATTGGTTAAGAGAATTGGGCGTCCCCATAAGTCGAGGAGGTTCACTCCACCCGACAACAAGACACGCACGACATACACGACATGCATGGCAACACGACACGCACACGAAAACGGGTATATTTTAGTCGACGAGATTCACTCAATCGACTTTGAAACCAAGTTAATACAAGTAAAGTTCAAGTAAAGGAGAGCGAGTGCGATAAAGTACACACTCGTCTCATCAAATGATATTCACGTATATAAGCAGGTAAATCAAGTAAACACGACAAGTCAGGCACTTGACACTCACCAATTCAAAAGTAATTGAGCGAGAAAATCTTTAGTTGTCCCCTCCGGGATTCTTTTCAAGACTCGCTTGAGCACCTGAAGCAATTAACAAGTATTTTTCACTCACAATCACGTATTAATCAAGAAAGGAGTTACGCTTATTTGGACTAGTCAATACCTCAAACCAAGAACCTTAGCCACTCAAAATATAGGTTCAAAAGTGAGGTTTTATTAACACAAGAAAAACTGATTTCCTCCATGAAATCAAGTTTAAAGCGATAAATTATCATCAAGAAGGAGTAACAAGTTTTCAAATTTTCATTTTCTAAGAAATCAGCAAATTTCAGCTTTGCGCGTCAAATTTAGAAAAATCAGATCTTGCACTCAGTAGGTCCAAAATTATAAAACTTGGTACCGTTGGAAACCTCTTAGAAAGTACTAAAAGTTCTTAAAAGACACTTTACCATGAATCTAAGTGGAAGGTATTCAAAAATGAGCTTGAAGGTACAGGTTCGGCGTACAAGGCAGAATTAAGTTGGATTTCGGCCAACTTTGGAAATTCGGCACGATTCACATGTTGCAAACCGGCTTCTGAAATTTACAGCTCAATTAGTGTTACAAGTGAGGTTTATAACAAAACAAGCGGATCAAGAATCGGAGTTTCGAGTACCGAGATACGGTAGCTCAAAGTTGAGGAAGATTCAAGACTGAAGAAGAATTTCCAGTTTTGAACCTCCAACACTAGCAATTTAATTCGGTATTGAAACGAACTTGAATTGGTGCCAAAATTGGTAGTATTTTACTCCTATATGCAAGGTATTCCTCTATCAAATTTCAGGGAAAACTACCCTCGGGAAGGTAGTTAATTAGTCAACCAAAGTTCAGGAAAAATTCTAAGGCAATCTGCCTTGTGACTTTCATTTCACAATTTCAAATCGTTTAACCAAGAAAACTATTCGAACATGGTTCATTTGTGAAACAAAGGTCTAAGACACATCCATGATACCTTTGGTAAGTGATGAGCATCAAGAACTTCAATTAATAAAATCATTCCCAAGTTTTGCCCCAAATCAGTCCAAATACTACGTTTTTCCAAAACAGGGCAGTCCTCTTGTTTTAGTCACAACTCAATCAATTTAACTCAGAATGAGGCATGGTTTATGGCGTTAGAAAATACATTCACGGAACTAAAAGTTCACAGAAGGAAATGTTCTGAAATTTGGCAAGCAACCAGCTCAAAATTGAGCCTCAAGTTGCTGCCTCAACAAGCCATTCCAGCAAATCCGAGAGACAGGACAGCTAACTTAAAACGTTTGGTTCGGATCACTCACAAAGAATCAGAACGTGCATTTTATCTCAAATTAAAGCTAGGAATGTCTAGTTTCAAACGCCACCAACGGAACTTGATTTGGACACCCGAGGACAGAGTTATGGCCAAAATACGACCACTGGACAGTTTTACCCGAAAATAATTTTCCAGCATGCCTAGTTCATGAATAAATTCATTTGCCCATCCAATCGTTAATGTTTTCCAACGAAAATTTCTACACACATAATATAACATATACACATCAGGATCATGCCAATAAATCACCAAAAATGGGCCTTATCATGGCCGAACAAAACAGGGGCAGATTCGGCAATTTCTGGTCATGACCTCTACTTGAGTTCCCAACAATAACACTCCAGAAATTCATCATTATAACCATTAAACTACCATTAAATCCAACATTGATCCTCAAATCAGCAACAACAACCCAAGTGTGGGAATACAAAGAGCCCACTATCACATTTTACATCCAAATCAAGCTAACCAAATGCATGCATGAACTTAACAAGGTAAGATAGCTTCCAAACTTCAAGTTTCCAAGAGTGGATCATCACTTACTTTGGGTTGATGTTCAGCAGAATTTTCGGCCCTCTATTACCCCAGAAAAACCGTGATTTCCAGCCCTTGTTTGCAGCTCAAAATGCTCCTCAAGTGTCAAGCTAGGTGTGGTGCAAGTTTGGTTGAATTTGGAGATGATTTGGGGTGGTTTTGAGTGAGATTAGTGAGCAGAAATTTTGAAGCAATGGAGTTAGAGAGAGGAGGGTGTTTGGTCGGCTATGAGGAGAGAGAAGATGGAGAGAAATCTGATTTCCTTTAGCTTCCAAGAGAAGGTGAAATAAGTGGTGGAAATTCACCCAAAAGTCAACTCTCATTAGGGGCCGTTTGGTGCGATTACGGCTCGATTTTCTCGCGCGTTTGGTTCACTAATGCACTAAACCTCCAATGCATATATATTCATGTAAATATTATTCACTCTTAATTGTCCCGAAATAAGGGTCTAAAGTCCCTCAAATAAAGTCGCGCGTGTGAAAACGCGTACCGTCAATTTTAACGATATAACGCGAAACTTCCGAGAAATTCATATAACGATTGTACTACTAACTATCACTTGAGTATTTATTCATAAGATTACCTATTTTAGGACCATAGTACAAGTCTTCAATATTCCAAGCTTATTGTGCTACTACGCGGATAAAATCTCCAAGTACTATTCACTATTTTTACTAAACGTACTCCAGGAAATTAATTTTCAGAACGAGTCACTTTAAAAATATAACGAAATTATATTTCCATGTATTTAGGTCTAATAAGGCTAGAAAATATTCCTCGTGGCAAAAATCCAATTAAATAGTTTATTAAGCCATAAATTAGGCATAAAATAATAGTTTTTACGAGTCCTCACACACACAGTCAAGTAAAATACAATGGCCTTTGCACTAGTATCACCCCAGTTATTTCTAATTACAAAAGTCAAAAGGTTGGTCACTCTAAGCCTAGTTCTTAGGGGCTATCAGGTGGAACCTCCTCCTCAGGGTTCTCCTCTGGATCCTCCTCAGCGCCCTCCTGAACTGGACTCTGTACAACCTCCATCACCTCATCAATCAGCATAGTGGCATCGGCCATGATTCCGAAAGCCCGATCACGGATCTCCTCGCCTATCCTATTAAGTCGAGCACTAACTCTCTAAAGTTCATCACGGGCGGCCACAGCCCTAGCCACCTCACTCACTAATGTCCCCTCCAGCTCAACAATCCTAACACTCTGAGCATTCACCATAATGCTCAGCTCCTCCACCTCCTGAAGCCGATCTCGGTTGGCATTCACCAACTGACGTCGCTCATCGTCCAGGACAAATACTAGGTTATTCGGGTAAGCGTATGCCGTCCTACAGACACATCGAGGATACCTAGTAGAAGGTGAATAACGCACACGAGCTCCTCCATCCCGTGCGCTATGGTAAATGGACCTAAGGGCTCCACATGGCCATTACTATTAGCAGCAGGTCCTCCATTCCCATTCTCCATCCCTGGAAAACAACCACAATTTCCAGATTAGAAACTTAAAGTCACGAACTCGCTCAAATATAACTTAGGGTATAACTAGGTTATCTCATTCCTATTCTTAGAAGTAAAGTCTCTAATATATCTCCCAAATAGATCTCTAACCTAGCGCTCTGATACCAACTGTGACGTCCCCACTTCTCCCTAAGGCGAATCAAAGGGTATCGGCGGGACGCCTGCCCAACTCTCGCCAGGACTCAATACACTTCCAGTTCAAACTTAAAGGTGCAATACAAACAATGAAATAGGAATAAAAGTATGAAGTCATTTTCATACATAAGCATTCGACCTTATATCACAAGTTCAAGGTACATCCCCTTTTCAAAATATACAACTTCCAAATTGTCTAGTCAAATACATTCAAATCCCTAATCAAAAGTTCAACCAAAAGGCTTCTCCGAGCGTCACTCCATATCGGTTCTTGTTAAGGAAAACAAATCTACGGGGTGAGCGATTGCTAGTGAGGCCAAGAAACACGCATGCAAGCACGTAATCCAAGTAGCAATCACATTTAGCAATTAACACAGTAGTATTCAAGTAATTAGCAATTCGAGTGAGAAAAATAAATAGAAACAATTCAAGAATATGGAAACTCTCAGGAGCTAAGTTCCACTTGCTTTGCCAATGCTTGATCAATTACCTTCCCGCGATGACACTCCGTCGACCGGGTCGGTATTTAGTCCGTAGAGACTTCACTTGCTCGTTCCCTATTCACTACCCCAGTGCCGGGCCCGCTCTTCTTTTGTATAAGGCGATACTACGCGAGTATGCCAAGCAAAATCTCTCAATAGATCAAACTTATGTTTTTTCTCATGGCTTACCAAGGTTCCCGACCAAACCCATGCCGGCTCGAGTCCAAAGTCAGCCAATGAGATTTGGGTGTCCCCCACTATTACCACTAAGAATCGAGGAGATTCACTTCATTTGACTTATACAATCATAGCATAAATAATCATTGAAACACTTCACTTAAATATTCATTTCAAATAATTCATTTCAAGTAATTCAAATACACTTCACTTAAATGAGAACGAGTGCGATAAAGTACACACTCGACTCGGCATTTTCAAAATACCCAATCACTAATAACAATTAAGCATGTAACACTTTTTCACACACTTGACACTCACCAATCAAAAACAAGGAAGTAGTGCCCAATCAAGTGTTTAGGCGTCCGCTGTGAGGTCCTCTTGAAGGTCCCCATAAGTGCTTGAGCAATTAATAATTTACGATCACACACCATCACTTATAAGTCTCTTGTTAACAAAAGAGATCGTACACTTGTACAATCTAAGAAAAATGTCATGGAGTAGAGCTTTACTTGCTCAAAATTCAATGTTCAAAAGTGGTGTATAGTAACGCAAGGAAAAACTGATTTCCTTCATAAAGGCGAGTCTAAAATGGTCATTCAATATCGAAGGGTAGTGAAGAATTTCTCAATTCCCTTCAAGTTCAAAATTTTCAGTTTTAAGGAGCAATATTTGAAAAATCATATCTTACATTTTGTAAGTTCAAAATTGGAAAAATTGGTACCGTTGGAAACTAGTTTCAAAGTACTAAAGTTCCTAGAAGATACATTTTTGAGATTCTAAATGGAAAACACTCAAATTTCAGCTCAAAGTGGCTGATTGGCACCACAAGATAGTTTCGATCTTGGTTTTCGGCAAACTTTGGAAATTCGAAAAAATTCACAGAAAGTGAACAGGCCTTTGAAATTTATATGACTATTAGAGTTCCAATCAAAGTTTTAAACACAACAAACAGAACTAGAATCAGATTTTTGAGCGTCATGATATAGCAGCTCAAATTTGGTTAAAATTGAGGACCGTTCGGTCCATTTTCCAGATTTGGAAGGACAATTTCAGTATCTCGTTTGTATATCAAAACAGTCTTAGAATGACACCAAAATTGGTACAATTCAACTTCTATAGGAGGAATACTCCTATATCAAATTTCAAGTGAAAATGCACACGGCAAGGTAGTTAACAAAACTACCAAAATTCAAGGAATTTCCAAAGCAAATCTGTTTTCTTGCTTTCTTTATTCCTTTCAAACATTTGGTCCAATGAAATCAACTCAAACCTGACTCATTTGTGAAACAAAGATCTAAGAAACATCTAATATTCATTTGGTAGGTGATTGGTATCAAAATTTTCAAAACAACAAGCCCCAAGTCAAGCTAGGCCATTCGGCTAGCCAAAATTAGGGTTTTCCAGATTCGGTACAGTTCGGAAATTGGACTATATTTCACTCAATTCAACTTGAAATCAAACATGGTTGGTGGCATTGGAAACTAAATTCAATAGGTTACATTTCATCAGAAGAAGTCGTTTTGAAATTCAGTTGGCAAGTAAGAGAAAATGGAGCCACAACTTGCAACTTCTACAATTTTCTCAGTTGCACTGACAGAACAGGGCAGCCAACTTTGATCAATCACTACAGATTACTCACTTCAAATTAGAAGGTTCATTATATATTGTTAGAAAACTACGGATGTCTATTTTTGAATGCCGCCGACGGCACTCAATTCTGACGTCCGGACACAGAGATATGTTCGTTCAAAGATGCTCTGTCTAGACCACCTGAACACAGTTTTCTAGATTTGTACAATTTCGAAATTCCAACTTTTACTCAACCAATTCACATGATTTTTGGTGGAAACTTTCCACACATCATATACAACATATCTACTTAGATTCAAGATGAATTGAGCATAAAAAATTCAAGCTAAAGGTTCGAGAAAAACAGGACAGATTTCGGCCTCTTCCTATGCAATCTTCCTTTGGTTTTCCTTTCACTTTTCCAACTTATATCCACTTGTTTAACACATAATTAACACCAACAACACTCATAATCACCATATCAGTCCAATATATCCATTGTGGGATTTCATAGAGTCCACTCCAACATTTAAACTCAACCCACAACAATAACCATGAAGCTACATGCTTCCTAGCAAAATTTAACCAACTAGAACTAAGATTAAGTGACCAGATGATTACCTTCTACTCCTTGGTGAAAAATAAGAAATTTTGCACCTCTAAAACCCCAAGAAAACCATGAGAAAGATGTCCTCCACCAAGCCAAGGTGAATCTCCAAGTTGTTAGAAGTTGGATGGTGTTTTTTGGGTGCAAGATTGGAGCAAAAATGGTGCAAGGTGAAGTTGGGTTTTCTCCTTCTTCTTCCTTGAGGGTGGCCGGCTATGGAGTGAAAAGAGAGAGAGGAAATGAGTTGTGTGGCTTCTTGAGGAAGATTGGAGGGAAAATAAAGTAAGAGCTACCCAAAGTCAACTAGGAATAGTGTTTCTCGCGCTCACGTTTCGTGTCTGTTTCCTCTCGGTTTTATTTCACTTGTGCACTAAACCTCCAAATGTAATTCCTTTAATACTATTATTATTCACTCTTAGTAGTCTAAAAATAATTTTCTAAAGTCCTTCAATTAGTCACGCTCGTGAAAACGCGAACTTCCGACTCCCGCGCGATAAAGCGCAATTTCTAAAGAATTCTTGTAACGATGATATAACTAACCAATACTAGGTTAATTAATCATAAAATAACTATTTTAAGACTAACGCATGAGTTCTCAAATCTCCAAGGTCACTGTACTCTCAAATCGAATATTGCCTCCAAACACGTATTCACTAAATCTCGCTAAACGAGCTTCCAAAAATTAAATTTATTAACGGAACATTTTAAAAATATATGCAAGTCATAGTTCCATGTAAATGGTTCTAAAAGGGTTGAAATAAATTATTCAGAGAAAACGGGTGGATAAATATTTAAATAAGCCAATAATATGAGTTTAAAATAAGTAAAGTTTTTGGGTCCTCACAAAATAAACATTCTATTTTGTTCTCCAACACAAGGCTACAACCTTTATCATATTTTTAGCTTCCTTGACTAACTTTTGTTTGTAAGTTAGAAAACTTTATCAACTTTTGAGCTCTCCTATGTACCTGTTGTTTTGTTCACTATGTAAGATATATAAATTATTGGTTTTTGCTTGTCTATAAAATTATCAATTCTATCCATTATATTTTAACATTATTATTGTAACATGTTATTGTAGATGGCAATTTTATAACATTATTATTGCACTTAAACATTATTATGAGATGGGCTTGGATCATAGTTTTAACATAAATTTATAGATCCAAAACAATAATATACAAGACAATAAAACTCAAACCCAAAAAGAAAAATTAGCCCACATTATTCTAATAGCCCAAACAAAATAATTGTAAAAACTTTGTTTCTGTTCTCTCTCTCTCACTCTAGGTTTTCATTTGGGTTTTCTCTTTCTTGGCTTATTGTTCTGTCATGGTGGCTTCTAAATCGCTAGATTCTCTTGCTAATGGGAATCAACCCTCCAGTGAGAAGTTTTGCAGCACTATTTCAGCTGGAACACCTTCCAGTGAGGTTTCATTAGATATAGGAGTGGTTTTGACATATCATGGTGAACCAGCTTTGCATTTGTCGTGTTAGGAGATGATGATTCTAGCAGAGCCTATTCCAATGCCTTAATTGGTCATTTGCCTATAACATGCCTCCCATGGACGTAATTCGCAAATTTTTTGTGTTTGTAGCTTTAAATGGCTATTGCTCAGTGGTTTTATTGGATCCAAATCATATATGGATTTGGCCATTTCCTAAAGAGGATTACAAGAATTTTTGTGCATACAACCTGGTTTATACAGAATTCTCTTATGACTATATCGAAGTTGTCCCCGGACTTCAAGGAAAATCAAGAGATTTACATCGTTCCTATTTGGACTACTTTTCCTAAATTGCCTATTCTGTTTTTTTGGCAAGAAGCAATTAACGAAACTAGCTTCCATTTTCGGATGCTTGTTGAAGATCGATGTGGCAATAGGAGACTTGCGTAGGCCTTTGGTTACTCAAGTTCTTGTTGAGGTGGATGTCTTTGTCACTCCTGTTAAATGGGTATGGATTGGGGATGATGATTATGGCTTTTGGCAGCTAGTGGAATTCAAAAACTAGCCTTCTTTTTGCCCGTACGATGAACGTATAGGCCATCAAGAGGTATATTGTTTTTTTTAAAAAAAATCCTTCTTTGAAACCAGCCAAGGTGAAGAGGTCGAAGCAAGAAGTGGTGAAGAAGCAATCAATTTATGTCCCCAAGTTACAGGCAGATAAAAGGAAAACCAAATTTACGAGAGACGATCACAATGCTAATTCATTGAAAGCGGTGGTTCTTTGTGATTTGGGAAAGGATTCCCTACCTCAAAATATTTCTAATCTTCCAAGCTCGAGCACTGAGACTTGTACTTTAGTTGATCAAAATCAATGTTTTGACCAAGTAACGACAGTTGTATTTAATTTGGAAGAGCCGTCACACTTGAACCAAGAGGATGTAGCTTCTATGAGTTTGCCAATATATGGAGTTAGAAAGACGGATGTTGCTAACCCTACAACTTGGGGGTTTTCGATTGTGCCACCTTCAGATTCACTGGTAACAAGACTGGTCTTAGCTCAAGAGTAGTTGGTTGATGGTTCTTTCATAGATTTGGATTTGGATGATGAGTTGATGCTAGATGTTAATAACAAGTTTGCTCTATTGGAAAGCTTGCCAGATAGTATAGGAGGTGATTTGGCTCATTCTTCTTTACTATGTCATCAACTTCCTCAGACAAAGTTTGGGGATAATTTATATGGACTAATTAATTCTTTACATCAGTTGAAGGAGTTCCAACACAACCTTAGCACAAAACTACAATCTTCAAATTTTTTGAAGGATAATTGTCCTCAATCAGCCCTCTTGGATGAGAAAGGCATCGCTTTGCTGAATAATCTCGTTAAAAAAGAAGCACAATAAAGTTAAGAAACGTCCTGGTCGTCCTCTAAAATCACGCATTTAGTCTCGGAGTCCTATTTCTAAAGCTAAGTATTCCTTGTCTTCCCATGATAAATCCGATTAATATTACCATCTAGAGTATTCCCATGTATTCCTTGTCTTCCCGTGTTGATTCCTTACATTATTTTCATAAAGTTTGTTTGGAAAATTCTACCTGATTATTGATTCTTTTGGAGCCTCTGTCTAATTTAGCTTAGTTGGAAGTATAGGGCTGCATCTTTTGTTCAAGAAAAATTTTGATTTTTTTGGTTTTATGAAATGGTTTTGAATTTTTTTGAATATGTCAACTAGCTGGTCCATGCATCTGTCTCTTTTCATTTTGGTGCATCATTTATGTTTTCGGGGGTATATGTGAAGTGTACTAGGGTTGGACGATGGAGTGTGTGGGTGGCAATAGAGTCTTTAGGCACAAACATGCACCTACCCTGGATGGATGTAGGAGATTTTAACGTTATTTTGTCAGTGGGAGAAAGGGCTAGTGGTTCCCCTACCAGTGTTCATAACATGGAAGAGTTCAAATCTATGTTTAATTGTGGTTTATCAATAGTTGAGTTTATAAGCCAATCGTTCATTTGGACCAATGGTACAATTTGGCAAAGGTTGGATAGAGCATTAATTAATGCTAGATGATGGAATTTTATCTGATCAACAAAGTTTTCCATTTGGTAAGGGAACGGGCTTTCCATTCTCCTTTGTTCATGCAATGTGGGTCAGGAAGGCAACTCCATTCTTCTTTTCGCTTCCTCAATGTGTGGTGTAATCATCCAAAATTTTGGATGCTGTGGTAGATGAATGGAAGAAGCTTGTATCTGGTATAGGAATGTTTGGTTTTTCTAGAAAATTAATGATGGTTCACAAAAGGTTTGAGAGCTTGGAATCAGGAATCATTTGGTAATATTTTCTTAAGAGTTAAAGTTACAAAAGAGACTTTTAAGTAGAGGGAAGTGGAGTTTGATTTGAATCAAGATAAGCTATCTAAGGTTCATCTACATAAACCTCAAACTTTATATTCTCATGAACTTGTTGTTGAGTGTGCTTTCTGGCACCAAAAGGCTGGAGTTAAATGGATGAAAGAAAGGGATGTTAACTCGGCTTATTTTCATGGCTTATTAAAGCAAAGACGAAACAATGATTTTATCTTGCCGATTAAGGATGATTCTGACTCTTGGTTGGAATCTTTGGATTTTATTAAAACATCGACAATTGATTTTTATTCTAAGTTGTTTACTTTCAAATGCTAGGTACATACTTCTCAACTCTCCTTTGAAGTTTCTTCTATTTGGGATGAGAATAATATTATGATGAAGGAGATTCCGACCTTGGAGGAGCTTCGATCGGTGGTTTTTTGTATGGACGTTGATAGTGCTCCATGTCCTGATGGCTTTGGTGCTAATTTTATTAGTCTTGTTGGGAGATTGTTAAAGATGATTTGTTATTGGTGACTTAAGATTTTTTTTGTAGTTGTTGAGTAGCTTAAGTGTTGGTCTAGTTCTCTCTTTGTTCTTCTTCCAAAGGTGGAGGGTGCTCATCAATGTAAGGACTTTAGATCATTTAGCCTTTGCAATGTGACTTCAAAAATTATTTCAAAAATTTTGGCAAATTGGCTCAATAAACTACTTCTGTCACTTATTTCTCCATGGCAGACATGTTTTGTTCTAAGCAGGGGAATTGGATAATATGTTGTTAGCTCAGGAATTGGTTTTGGACTTAAATAGGGAATTATCAAATCTGAATTTGATTCTTAAGTTCGATGTGGAAAAGGCTTATGATCGTGTTGAGTGGCCTATTTTACTATTCATGTTACGGAGATTTTATTTTTCTGAATTCATGGTTGATTTATTTTTTCAAATATTTACTAACTCATGGTTCTCCTTGTCGGTAAATAGGGAACCTCCAGGCTTCCTTAAATCTTCCAGAGAGGTTTGATAGGGTGATCTGTTATCGCCAACACTTTTTCTTTTTGCTGCTGAATTTCTTGGTTAGGGTCTTCATCAGCTTTTTTTGGAAGATGATCACCGGTTTTTGTATCATCTGGTTCTCGGATTCCATATCTAGCTTTTGCTGGTGATACAATTATTTTCATTGTTCGGAGGATTTTTTGTATGCTATTTGGTACTTTTTATACTTGTATCAGTCTTTTTGGGATAAAAAGTTAATATTACCAAGAGTTCCTTTTTATCTTCATTGAGAGCCTCAGATGGACATTTATCTTTGGTTTCATCGATTCATGGGTTAAGGGAGCAGCCTTTTCCCATGCATTATTTGGGGGTTCCTTTGATAAAAGGGAGATTAGAATGTGTCATCTTTGATGGTCTTGCTAAATTGAGACAGCTTCTATTCCATTGGAGTTGAAAGCTACTTAGTATGGGTCGAAAAATCATACTCATTCAGCATGTGTTGAGTTCTATACCATTGTATTTATTACAAATGGTGCATCCTCCAAAGGATGTTCTAGTGGCTTTGGAGAGAATATGTAATGTTTTTTTTTGGGGGATAAGAACATTGATGTTGAATGGACATATTGGGCTGCCTGAGAAAAAATTGTGCTCTCCAATACAAGAAAGTGGTTTGGGTTTTCGATCTTTTGAGGACACCTTGAAATCTTTTTCATGTAAATTGTGGTGGAGATTGAGAAAAAATGACTCTATTTGGTCTAATTTCATGCACCAAAAATACATCAAAGGGATTCATCCATCTTTGGTGGTGGTTGATAGACCTTTGGCTTCATGGTGAAGGATGGAAGAGATTCGTGATTTTGCTGAAAGTCGAATTTGTTAGTCTCTAGGGGCATGATTGATTGATTTTTTGCATGATACTTGGTGTTTTGATAAGCCTTAGGCTCGGATTATAGATAATTTGGATAAACCTTATGCTTTAGTAGGGGAATTTTATTCGTCGAATGGTTGGAATGAGCTGCAACTTCATCAATGGTTGCCACCATCCCTAGTTGCTTGTATATTGGAGATTCTGTTCCTTCCTGAGGTGCATGATCAAATGATTTGGTCCCCTTCTTCTACTGGTGAGTTCTTGGTGGCGTCCGCTTGAGAGATGGTTCGGCAAAAACTGTGACGACCCCACTTCTTCTTAGGGCGAACTCTGGGGTTTCGGAGGGCCGCCTGCCTAGCTCTCCCCAGGGTTCAATACGAGTCAACCCAAAGTGAACAAATTGTTAGTGAAAACATTCAAATAGAAACCTTTGATATGCATGATGTCAATACAGCTCACTTTCATCTATACACCAAAGCAACTAACTAAAATCTTAATGATATTTTGCATGCTAATCAAACTGATCACAAGTACTTATGGCTGATCATCCATTCACCTCCCGAGCAATAACTACTACACTAACTCCCAAAAGGAAAAGAGTACACAAATACTACTTGATCACAGTTCTGGGACAAAAATCATGTCAACTCTTTAATGGCTTGAGAAAATCTTGAACCCTTTCCCACCATAGTTTCCAAATAATTTATATCATTCACACTTGACCAACCAATTCTTCACTCTTTTAAAACAAACCATTGTTTCAATGATTTTGGCTGCACAAAAGAACGCTTTACTTGACACAAGCACAAATGTCTAAGGAGCGCAACCATGCTATTTTGCAATGTGATTCACAAAAAAATAGAAGCTGGTAAGAACCTGCACCAAATTCATTATCATATCCACAATCTCAACACATTAAAATAAATAACATTTATGTAGAATTCGAAAATTCTACTAGAAAAATACGGGAGATATATTTGATAAAATCAATGTATATGGGGAGGCAATTTACACACATAAGAATATGTGTGGGAGAACAGAAATAATATTAATAATAATCTATTAATCCCATCATAAGAACAAGACTCTCAATCTTCCACTCTTCTCAACTGAACACAATAATATGACTCCCTATTTATAGACTAAATGACTTGATAAACAAGTCTTACACCACAAGAAATTTCCTACTAAGATACTAATTCCTAAATAATAAAACTACCATAACTTGACTCCAATAGAATTACTCAAACCCTAACTTGACTAAAACACTACTAAATAATAATATGATAATTTCTAATTTTGAGTCTTGATTTAATATGCCAACATTGCCTCCCTCAAATCAATCTCTCTTGGATTAGATTCACCACCATCATAATCAATAATCTCCACTCTCTCTTGGATCAGGTTCACCATCATCACGATCAATAATCTACCTTGATTCTTGCTGCTGCAATATTCCACACACCTGTATAGAGTCGTTCAACTTATTTTCCACTTGCAAATATAGTCCAAGCTTTTGGATAGACTATTTTCGTCACCCAATTTGATGTCAACTTATTGACAATTCACTTTGTGATTTTCATAATCACAGTCTAACTAATAAGATTCTTCTTCGATCTCTGTTGTAACATCTGCAATCAATCAATCTGACAATTCTCGAACCAATCTTATGGTCCAATCCTTACAATCTGGCCACTTCATGACCAATCTTGTGGTCTAACTCGATCAACTAATTTCTTCACAACAATTTTATACTCTAACTCTGATCATGGAAAATAGTCACAATTAACCCTTATAATCAGGTCAATTTTTCAATGTCTATAGGCACCCCAAGATTAATTTCTTGAAACTAGAGTTCTGATACCACTTTATAGGACCCAAACACTTCACTCCAATGGCCTTTTTACCAATTGGAAAAGAAGTAAGTTCCCAAGTGTCATTCTTCTCAATTGCATGAATTTCTTCCTCCATTGCTTTCACCCAACGATCATCATTGGCGGCTTCCTCATACACAACTGGGTCGCAATCTGCATACAAAGCAAAATTAACAATATCTTCATGAGAAGAAATATCATCTGGTGTAATAACATAATCCTGCAGACAAGCTGGCATCTGTCGCTGATGCTAGGGATGTTCAGTTAACTCAGTTTGTGGGCCCTGAGCAACTGGTGATGGCTGAATATCATAATTATCCTCCTCTTACTGATAATTTAGAGTCACCTTTGCTATTTCAAGATCTCCAATAAACCAATCCCAAACATCTCTTTCATCAAAAGTCACGTCTCTATTCACTATCACCTTTTTTGTCACAGGATTATACAACCTATAAGCCCGAGAGACTTCACTATAACTAATAAATACACACTTCTCCCCCTTATCATCAAGTTTCTTTCTTAATTGATCAAGAATATGGGAATAGGCAATACACCCAAAAACTCTGTGATGACCAACAAATGGTCTTCTACCACTCCAAACTTTTTCAGGAGTTTTTTCGAAAATACTTCTGGTAGGACACCTGTTTAACAGGTAAATTGCACAAGAAATTGCCTCTGCCCAAAATGATTTTGGCATATTTTTCACCTTCAATATACACCTCACTATATCCATAACTGTCCTATTCTTCGTTTCTGCCACTCCATTTTGTTGGGAGTGTATCTGGTAGTCAACTAATGTTGTATCCCATTTTTCTCAAGGAAGTCCAACAAAAAGCCTAATATATAAGTCAGAAACTCAACTCTAACCCAAAACCTTAATCTATTAGGTCTCGAATCCTTACTTACATATTAAGTATTCTTTCTCTGTCTCTCGGACTAATGTGGAACATAACTTTTACTCATAAATCTAACAAATTTCCCCCTTTATGAGTATCACCTCATATTAAATCCAAATTTACGAACCCTTTTTCGAACCCACTTTAATACTCAACACAAGTCCACCTTATCACGTAAGGTCACCTCTTTTCCCAAACATGGACCCACTCTTCTTCAACATCCAAATTGCATTCTAGACCCTTGCCAACCTTAACTCCTTGATCTAACACCAACCGGACCACTTGCCAAACCCATGGCGCATCTTGTCCAACACTAGCCAAGCCCCTTGGCATTTCGGTCCAATATCAAGAAGAGAATTATTACCGATCCAACTCCGAGAAGAATCCACTTGTCCATGAGTAACCTAATCTCACAACCTGAAACTCTGATACCAATTTGATAGGGAAGAACACTTCGAGAAAAGCCTACCAAAGAGCCTAACCCAACTCTAACCCAAAAACTTAAACTATTAGATTTCGAGCCTTTACTTACATATTAATTAAGTACTTTTTTTCTGTTTTTCGGACCAATGTGAGACATAATTCTTTACTCATGAAGCTAACAATTTAGCCATGCCTCTTTCTTAGGGTATACCAGATTACTCCATTCCAACAATCAAACAATTGGCATAGCACTCTGTCACACTTAAAGTAAAAGATGCTCAATGGTTGATCACGTTAACTAGCTTTGAGTTTGATCAAGGTTGGAACGAATTGCACACATCCATGAGATTAATACAGATGATATTATTCTCTTCAAACATCTAGGCAACATAGAATTTAAT
This sequence comes from Coffea eugenioides, assembly GCF_003713205.1. Classification (NCBI taxonomy): domain Eukaryota; kingdom Viridiplantae; phylum Streptophyta; class Magnoliopsida; order Gentianales; family Rubiaceae; genus Coffea; species Coffea eugenioides. The sequence goes on from NC_040041.1 coordinate 29,745,452, forward strand.
GTGGTCATTTGTAGAAAAAATTGCCAGCAACGCTTCAATCCATATCAATGAAGGTGCTTCAATAACTCCACCTGCATCTACTAACAAGTGATCACAGTCTCCCAAATAATTTCACACAAGATTTGGCTTTTACAGCATTCTTCCAATGCCTTACTCTTCCAGATATAGAGAAAGTGGTACACATCCTAACCATCTAATTTCTCATACATTTTCTTATAAATACAAACTAACTTTATCAATACCTACCAGAAATTATCAATCAAGTTGCAGTTAGAAATTTAGAGAAATAATCTTCCTCCAGTCATGCACTTGTAGCTATAAAACATTCACGCTGAATTTCAGTTACATTACAACCATCTGACTGAAGGTTGGAGTGAATTTGTTAGCGCAATTAATGCACAAGTGAATGATACGCTCTTCTTCTTCCCAACATCAACGATAAACTATCAAGTGATGATATTTGCTGAAAATGGAACAGAGAAGTATAACTTCAAAGACACGATAATGGTATTGAAATCATACAAATTCAAAGGTAGATTCCTCTTCTGATTTTCGACTCTCATGAACTTCCAATTACAAATTTTCTACAGTTTATCTTTGCACTTTAAATTTAAACATTAGTATTCAAAACATTTTATGTATGATATATCAGCTTCTTATATTAGTTAACGGTATTTGTTAGTGTCATTGTAGGATTTCCAAAGATATAAATTGTCAAAATCTAGCAACCAATTACCATTTGCACAAATAATATCTAAATATTCAAGCTGATGTTGTCACTAATCAACCTATTTAATACTAATTATTTAAGTAAACATTAAGTTTGATGTTTTCAGACTGAATACTAAAAATAATCTTGCAAAAGACAAAAGTATTTACAGATACTAGAAGTAATATATAATTAAGTACACACAAGTGTATGATACTACACAAAGGAAAAATATTTTTCAGAGTTAACAACAAAAAAAAAAATCATTAACAAATAGTCATACTTAACTCATCTCTCAATGAAGTAAGATTAAATTCAAACAAAAATGAATCTCGGTATAAATAATAACTATACATTATTGCAACATTTACTTTTAATTTTTTATCGCATTTTATAATTGTTTGATTACTCGCTATACATTTTATTGTTAAAATTACATTTGCAAAAACTAAATAGTTACTAGAAAACTAATAAGTTAATTTTGTTAGAGATGAATAAATATGCATATAAGGTTAAAGGAAAATAAATTTCATTTGCCGTACCTTTAAACTTAAATGCAGGTGTTCTAATAATTTTGACGAAATGTAATCAATAAATTGCTTAATATTACATTTTAAAATTTCATGTCAATTAATATTACATTTTAAAGTTACATGTCAATTACAATATAAAAAAAATATGCCTTTTAAGTTTAATCTTAAAGTTACAAGCTTAAAAATATTACAATCTTAATTTTTATGTTACAAAGTTAACAATGCTTGATAAATTTCACGAAAGGTAATGAATAATTACTTAATATTATGCTTTAAGTTACTTGTCAATTACAACCTCAAAAATATATATTTTAAAGTTTGTTAAAGTTCAAACTAAAAATATTACAATCTTAGTTTTTAAGTTATGAACTTAAAATTAATAAAATCTTAAAGTTTTAGTTTTAGTGAATAATCTTAAAAAATACATTAGTTTAGATTGTATTGTATCAAGAATATCCAATTATAAAGCATGAAAATATATTCACTCACATTTTGTTGCATCATTTTTTTTTGTTACTCTTCATTCTTATTATACACAAATGAACTACACATAGACAAAAAGCCTAAAACATGTTATTTATATTGGAAAGCAAAAACTTCTCCAAAAAAAAAAAAATCTTGGTCTTTGGACCATTATGACGCTCTCATACTTATTCTTTTATAGAAAGTTCTTTAACCTAGCATTGCTCTATTTAATTGTCAATGCAACATCAACTTAAACTACAGACTTCTTTAACCTTCAAAGGTTTTACTACTAAATTTGACAATTATATTTTTATAGTGGGTGGGCACAGCCGGCCTTTACCAGTAAACACAACAATTTTTTGATTTTATGGACAATAATTTTGTACAGAACTGCATTGCAGTAGTCCCACTTTTATAAGGAAACAAAAGCCATCGTGGAGGATTGCATTGGTGAGTCAACACAAAATGCACATTGTTTTTTAATCTAATCGACAACTGTATTACTCAGAAATGATCTCACAGTGAAAATCATTTGTTCATTTTTACGTGTTCAAGCTTCAAAAGTTTTAGAAAATTAGCTTTAATTTTCTAAAAATGGCAAATTCTTTTTGAACAAAATTTAGTACATAGTAACAGATAAATGATCGCGAATTCAACTATTTAGGGGCCAGTGTGGAGATGAAAGGAAATATATACAGTATAAGGAGTTCCATGGTAGGATTCAACAGAAAACTTGTACAACCTTATGTGTAATCTCAGTCACAAGAGGATCCAGGCTTTGGCTCCCACCTCAGTTCAATGTGGCTCCACCAATGGACATGAAGCATTATAAGAGTGAAAATCATGTTATGGACCTGCGAAATTGAAAATTGTGAGCTGATATGGGATTCAACTATCAGTCTCATGATCCACTCTGACACGTTGCCCATCATAGAATTCTGTCCCATAAGAAATAATGAATACAAAATATCGAACCTTAGAAGTGATGGGTAAAGATTTTAAGGCACTTTCTGGATAGAACCTGTATAAAAGATTAGGCACAAAAATGCGTAAAGTATCCGTTCAGTAAGCATAATTTGCGCAAAAAAAATCAAAATCAAATTGCATAATAAACACAAATTTTAATTATTTTTTATTTTACATATATTATATCATAAAAAATACTATTATATTATTCTAAACAATTTTTTTTAAAAAATAATCTTCTATCCAAACACACTAGTGTTTATAAAATCTTTAAGATCGACAACAAGAACTCACGCATTGCCACAAAAACAAACTAAGGCCAAAGCCGTGTGCTTAGCACTTGTTCCAATGCATGTGCGTACTAAAATGTTGAATCATTTCTTTTAACTAAACAAAGACGAGTTCTTCCCACTTCTAAGAAGATGCCAAACGTGGTTGTCTCAAGCATGCACTTTCAATATGCGAACCAGCTATGCTATTTGAGAGTGGCATCATATTTTCCACTTCCACATTTTGACTTTGAAATGATCTGTCCTCTTATAATTCATTTTCAATTATTTCAGTCTATAAATTTTTAAATTTATTAATGCAACTTGATCAACAGCGTCCACAAAGCTCAATGCATGGTCAAGCCCTAATTTTTTTTTTGAAAATGAGTTGGTTCGACCTCTTGTTCATCCATCTTGGTAGGGTGACAAAAGTGTATAATCTTCGCTTATCTTGTCTAAATCAGTTAATTTGTCTAACCAATGCTCAAGCACATTTTTGCAGTCTTGCCAATGAAACTGTATATATGTGGAGGAAAAAAAGCTTCTTTAATTAATAAATAATGACAAGTCAAATTTAGATTAAAACAAATGTAAGATCCAAGAACTGTCAAATTGTGGGGAATATCAAGATACGGTAGTTGCTATTTCCTTAAAAAGCTTTTGTCTTAGAAGTGGTGAAGCTGCAAAAACATGGAACCCTTTTGGTACGCGCTCCATTTCCAAGGGATCAGACGGTTAGTGGAAGAGAGGGTTGTGCATGCTTAATTCTATGGACAAAGCGATTGGTAACTCGATCAATTCGACCTTTTTTATATTCTTTTATATTCATTGACGTGGATCAATTTACTTTTCCATTATAAGATACATAGGATCGAGCAATTTTTATCAGTTCATTATCGATTAGTACTTGAAGCAGTGGTGGGGAATACATATCTGACTTGTTGGAGCACAAGCTGGGCACTGGTTTTGTTGTTAATATGGTAATTCATGGTGATTAAAGCTTCAATTATTGGCTATAGTTGCACATCATCTCCAAAGTTTATAAAAAAATCAAGCTAATTCGAGTATCAGAAGCCATTATCATGTTCCTAAGATAAACATGTTATTTTTTCAAAGCACAAGCAAATGGAGAGGGTATATTTTCCACTTGGTTAGTGTAACACTAGAAACAAGCAGAATCATGTCTGTTTATTGGATAAAAGATCCACATTTGCCATTAGTGATTGACTAAGATTAGAATATTGAGACACGTTCTAGAAAAGTGTATTTGACATGCAAAGGGATAAAGAGTTTTTTTTTTTTTTTTTACTTCAACATAAACTTTACCACTAAATCCTAAGAGTCATAAAGAAAGTTCCATGCACCACAATCAAGCCCTATGCACCACAAAGTGAAGCAATGTTGTGAAGGCACATCATCCACAATGGATTGACTTTTGTGTGCAGTTTTTAATCTTTAAATTTCTATTTGACAAATTGTAATCGCTACTTATACTTTTTACTTTTTGAGATACAGAAACTTGTGAATGACTGATGTATCAATATATTTTACAACAATTATTGTGTTATTTGAGCACTTTAATCTACAAATATGAAGCTTTAGTGCACAATTTGGTATATTATATCAATGTGCATGGCCACTAATGGGCAAATTAGTAACATGTCAACCTGAGAACAAGTGCCATGCAATTAACTAGGATTATCATATTGACTTTATTGATTAGGTGGAAGAAACAGTAGATCAACTGTTTTCCACTTTTTACCATCGTCTGAGTTATTTGTTCCAATCATTTGCACCTATAAATACATCCCATTTTGCATAGTTAGAAAACAGTCACTTCCAAACATATTTCACAACTTATACAAATTCTATTTCCTTCTATTGCTTGAACATATTAGTCTTTTAGGTCGATGCTGTCGCTGCAATCAACTTCAAAACCAGGTCATATGGCTACTCTAAATTTGTTTCTTGTGATAATGCTAATGAATATATTAGTCAGTGGATGGAGTATTGGAGTAGATGGCCTGAGCATGGGCTACTACTTAATGACTTGTCCATTTGCCGATGGAATTGTGAGAAATACTGTCAATAGGGCTCTGCAATCTGATCCCACTCTTGCTGCAGCCCTTATTAGAATGCATTTCCATGACTGTTTCATTCAGGTTCTCTCTCTTTCTCTCTCTCTCATGCTCATACTACACACAATAGATGCGCATGCTAATGGGACCTGTTTAAGAGCATGGTTGCTTGTGTACTTGTATGACCATTGACAATCTGTCTTGGTATATTTACCATAATGCAGGGATGTGATGCATCAATACTGATTGATTCTACAAAAGATAACACTGCAGAAAAAGACTCCCCAGCCAATTTGAGCTTGAGGGGTTACGAGATAATCGATGATGTGAAAGAACAACTGGAAGAGCAGTGTCCTGGTGCTGTCTCGTGCGCTGATATCGTTGCAATGGCTGCCACCACAGCAGTTTTCTTCGTAAGATTACTCCTCATTTCCTTGTAACAAATGCTTTTTCACTCCTTAGCAAGTCTTGGTGTAATAAAGGGTGATCCATCTAACAGCTATAATACTTCGAGAACACGATAAGGATAAATGTATTTTTCCTACAGTTTACACTTGAAAATCCTTCCTTTAAGTCTAAATAATATTATAACTTAAAATTCAACCTGAAATATTATTTATTTTAACATAGTTATTCTGTACGTCCCCTCTACTATTACCAGAGTAGTACTTTACTTCCTTGAACTTTCTTTATAGGAATTTAAAACCACTTTTTGATATCTCCTGTTATAATAACACACGTACTGTATTGCCAGTATGATATACTTCAAAATTTTCCTGAAAATAAAATAAAGAAGAAAATTTACTTCATTCCAGTCCCTATATCATAAAAAACAATCAGTATCTATTAATAAATATAGTACCTCTAGGCCTCCAGTAGACAGCCACCTCATGTGTTTTCCTGGGTAGTTTTAGCCATAAACTATATGACACTTTTGCATTGACTACCAATGTAGGATTGCTTCTGTAATTTTGACCTAATTTATTAGGAAACATCACCAATGACAGGATAAAAGCAATGATTAGGTCCAATCAGTTAAGAAAACCTTGAAAGTAACGGATAAATGGTAGCCAGATGATCTAGGTGGAGGTGTGGGACGAAAATTATTACAAGTGATACAGTTCCAACAAGTGGAATTAGTCCTTTATTCTTCAAGTATTTGTGCTATTGCAGGCTGGAGGACCATATTATGATATACCTAAAGGAAGAAAGGATGGAAGGAGATCAAGAATAGAAGACACAATCAATCTGCCTGCACCCAGTTTGAATGCTTCGGAGCTTATCAGGATGTTTGGTCAGCATGGTTTCACTGCCCAAGAAATGGTGGCTTTATCTGGTATTTCTTCAAACACAATACACTCGTTACCAAGAGAGTATTGATCAACTCATATTAGTTTTTGATGTCTTTGTTTATGCAGCATTAACTGATCATTAGGTTGCTTTTTATTAATAAAAGTTTTTTCCTTCCAAAAATCAAAGAGGACATGAGGCATAGCCTGCCAATTTGAGTGGTTTGATTTGCCTTTCATTTTTGAATTGCTTCATTAAGTAAAAACTTAGCGGTTTTTATATATCACTTTTTACAAGGCTTATCATCTTTACTTTAATATTCAAGAAAAAAAAAAAGATGAAAGTGAATGAAAACCTCAACGAAAAACAGTATAATCTAGAAGTCTAATATCTTAGTTGTAGCTACACTTAAAAAAATTGTTCATTAGTAACAAAAAAGGGGCAATATAAGCACCATGGGGGATAAGGCCGCTGTATCCTCACATATTTGAATGCTTTTTAACTTTTTTGGTTTTCTACAGGGGCTCACACTCTAGGAGTTGCAAGATGCTCATCATTCAAGCGGAGATTGAGTAACTTCGACTCCACTCATGATGTGGATCCAACCATAGACACGCAATTTCTGAAAACATTATCCAAAACATGTAGTGCAGGTGACAATGCTGAGCAGCCCTTCGATACAACAAGGAACATTTTTGACAACGATTACTACAATCAATTGCAAAGGAAAGCTGGGGTGCTTTTCTCCGATCAAACTCTCTTTGTTAGTCCAAGAACTAAACCAATTGTCGATGGTTACTCTTTCAACCAAGCTATGTTTTTCATGGATTTCCAGCAAGCCATGCTGAAAATGAGCTTGCTTGATGTAAAAGAAGGCCCCAAAGGAGAGGTGAGGGCAAATTGTCGCAAAATCAACTGATTCAGATCCACCGACCGAGCTATTTGTACAAATACATATCAGATTTTAAACATGTTACGGGTTTTGACTGATGTGTTGATTAAGCTGCTTGTATGACACTGTGTGACTTGTTTTAGAACTAGTTTAAATTCCTACGTTTTCATCTACCATTTCATTTTGTTTCATACGATGTTACTACATTAGCGTCAAATGCAGGGGAAACACCGTGCCCTTCGTTAGTCAAAAGAAGGGGTAGTTGCCCTTACACAGGCCATATTTAAGATCTCCATTTACAGCCATTCTTTATGTTGTTCATTGTTTCCACCGGAGAAAGAATAAATGGCCCAAAATGGGCCAACAATGTTGAAATTCAAATTATGCGGATTAGATAACGGCACATAATTCTGACACAACAAAAATACAAGGATCCACCTAAATATCACCCAAATATCTTTATTGTAAAAGTGGGCATTCAGTTTGCGGTGAATTACAATATATTGAAGAGTTATTACATCGTCCAGGAACAGTGCCCCCCTCCCAAGACAAATTTACCAGATGCGCTAGTTACTAAAGAGGTCTAGGATCAGAATATCACACGAAGTAAGAAAAGAACATGAGCTCAATGATGTGAATCCCTTTTCAACAGTAACCATTTTACATCATTACCCCAAAGTTCAAACAACTTCACAGACAAGCATTAGGGATTTCAAATTTCATCCAATATTCACATTGAATAGTATTCAATACCAACTTCAATATACTCAAACCAGAGACTCAAGATTAAATCTACTCCAAGTTTCATGACTCATCCAATTCGTTTGGTAACTATTTATACAATAAGAACAGCAAACAAACCGCCTGATAAATGTTGGCAAAGCAATAAGTCGAAATTTAGTAGCCATAAGAGGTTCTTCTCATCATCCTCATGAATTCCTCAGCACTAACTTCCCCATCATCTGAATAATTAGGAATAACCTTAGTTAAATAAGTTAATAAATGGCATCATTTACAGAAAAACAAAAAAACAAATTTGTCCTATCATGATTTCAATGAATTCAAGATGCTTCTTCTGAGCTGATAATAGATGGGAAAATCTTAATGATCATAAGAACTGTCTACGTGAATATACTCGATGGGGAGATTATATGAGAAAGAGAAATATATATATATATATATATATAGCGAGTCCGCAATTGACATACTTAACTATTTACTGAAATAGGGCCGAGTATTTCCTTATATAGTATGCCACATAAGAGGAAACTTCACAAAGTCAATGGTATTTCTGAACATGTTCCTAGATAACTAGCTCAGATACAAAGCACGGAAAGGTGTCTATAACATGACCTAAAGAAAGCCAGCAACAAAGCACAAAAGGGTGTCCCCTCAAAAAAAATGTTTTGGAAACAGCAGGAGAGAGAGAATTGTACTAGAACAGGCTCAAATTTGTTAAGCAGCTTTCTTTTATTCTGTACAAATTAGATTAGTTTAAACCATGGTTCGACGTCGTGGAATCAGTAACCGTCATGTAGCATTCCGTTCTATATGGAACATGGTGCATCAGACTAAAATCTGGTGATACGCATTTTTTACTATACAGAGTGCTTTAAAATTATGAAAATTCATGAAAGATAGAAAATTCTATGAGCAATTCAATGAACAAGTGAAACGAGTTAAAATATCTCTGTTTATCATGTTAAATATGTCTAAATTTAAGCTTTTGTTGCTATGCGACAATTTTATGTTCCAATTAAAAAGTAATTTTTCATATCTAATTAGTGAAAATGGTTTCTTTAAGGCATATCAAGTCCCTAAAATGATTTGGTCAACTTCTTTATTAGATTATTCTATTTTCAAAAGATGAATTAGTAGTGTAACTTATAAAACGTTAAACTAACATGGTGGAACATATCAGTGGTATATTGGTAAATAGAGTGAAATCTTGGCCTCATAGTCTAAATTCTTGACCCATCAGATAGATTACATCGTCATCCTTAGTGAAAATAGGCTCTGTCCTCTGCTGCGCAGAAGTTTAGCAGGAAAACTTCCAATCTTACGGATCTGAATGAAAAAATAGGATCTGAAGGTTGCTTTGTGAATTTGGAAGATAGAACTTCCAATCTTACGGTCAAAAGATTAATTTCTATCTTCCAAATTCACAAAGCAACCTTCAGACCTTAACGAGGAGAAAAACATGATCAAAAGCTTCAAAACCTTTGATATACTTATAAACCTGTGATATACGGCGAACCATGGTTTAAACATAAATCTCAAAACAGGGGTAAGTACAAGGCAGTACATCCACAACCTAAAATTTCCTAAGTCTCTAAATTTTTTTTTTTTTTTTTTTTTTTGAGAAGCAGATATAGCTCAATTTATTTTACTATTCATGGGGGAAAATGTCCTCTTGAATTGAGCATAGGATAGAGTTGCAAGTGCTAATAGGAATGTGTAACACAACCAAATCATAGCAGATGAAATTCAGCGTGATGTATGCAATGCAACCAAACCAAAAGCAGCTATACAACAGAAACTTACGGTCACGATCTGCTTCCTCAGCCATCTCCTGAATATCTCTCTCAGTAAAATTTTCACCCAATTCCCTTGAGATACGCTGAATGTCTGCGATGGATATTTTCCCCTACATTGCATAACACCAGAGCCACTTAAAACAAGAAGCAGCATTCAAGCACACAGGACAAGTAAAATACAAGGCAAAATAGTAAAGGATACATTTTTATCTTGGTCAATAATATGAAATGCTTTCATGAGTTCCTCTTTAGAGTCCCTTTCGCCAATCTTGGCAGTCATCATATGCACAAATTCATCAAAGTCTATCGCACCACTGCCATCCTTGTCCACTTCTGCAATCATTCGATTAATTTCCTGGATAAAAAAAAGAAGTCAAGACTGAAATTCTTAACAGTGGATTCATCAAAAGTACCAAGACAGTTCAATCTTATAGAGTAGTAGATGACAAACCCAAAAGGTGCAAAGCTATACTTATGAAGACATCTAGTGAAAGACAAATCAATCTGGTGCAAACTCTTAAGCATTCGTATTAATGTCAATGTAGCTGCAGCCAAATTTCCAGAGCAACATAGAACGGAGAAAACTTTCCATAAGATGAAGTTCCCCACATACTTTTTCTACTATTTCATCCTTGTCACAGGTACAAGATTTTAAAAGACACTAAAAATAATAGCAGTACAATTTTTAAAGAACAGAATTTTTTCGAGTACTTCCACAGTCCAGCTGAATCCAATGAGCATAAAAAGCAGGAATCTCCTCATTCAGATTTCTCAAGACATCTAGCACATTAAGTTCTAACTTACATGAATCTTCCTTCCTCTAAGGTCACAACAATTTACAATCCACCATTATCATTTCCAAAACGGAGAAAATTTTCAGATCCATTCGCATTCCCATGCATCATCCAACCTACTTTTTCCCTTTCATTTCAGGATCCTCCTCTACATACTTCAGAACACTAGGTAAACAAAAAGGACAGCCCAAGCTACCTGACCTAATCCTTTTGGTCCAAGCCCATTCCAAATGGTATGCAAGTTTGGCACTACTAGTACAATAGATTAGTATTCTTCAAACTATTGCTAATTAATGCAAATAAAAAAATCATGGATGACTGAAGGTAATTTCAGTGAAAAGTGAGCCAAAAACAACATAAACAACCTCCTCTTGTAGTATACAGGAATAGCTTTTCTAAGAAAGATGCCATTGTATACAGTTGGTTTTGCGAGAAATCCAGTTTGTACCTAGAGATTTTTTTTTTAGGGGGGGGGGGGGGGGAGTCAAAAAGTAGTTCTGTTAAAGACTTCTTTATTAATGTGTTACCCCTAGTAAAATTTCTCTGTGATTCTCATGCCTCATTTTTTATACTTCCTGCCATCACATTTTCCAAATTGGATAATAATTTATATGAATGGAGAAATTACAAGAGGAATAACCAAAAAAAGCTCAAGTAAACATTTCAGATTAAGAGTGTTGAATGGTAGATTTTACTGTGTAAATTTTTCAAAATATTGCTATTGATATAAATCAAAATAATGCTACACCTGGACCCTGCAAAAAGTCACAAACTGTTTTTACCTCTTTGATATTTACTTCTATTTATGAACTCATACATCCATGTTAAATAGACTGGTCATCCCCTGATAGCAACTCGAATCTCCAAGCTCCCACTGCCGGATCAGTTCCTTTCTTGTTTTTTGTGCTTTTCGTATGAGCTTCTGGAGATGTCCAGTGCAATGTCCTGGGCCTGTCCCGGGCCAGTCTTCATCATTTCAGATTTTCATATTTTAAGCAATTTCGTAATTTTAGGTTACTTTCTATTACCAAGTGTCCGTTTGGGTCCTGTAAACCTATTGAGGCATATCTAGCATGTTTAATACAATAAGTTGTGTCTCGTTAGTTTCCAAGTCACATTACGAAGCTTATGTTGTCCAAGTATGGTTAGGTTAAGCCTTGTAAGCTTATAAAAAGGCATCAATTTCGTTCAATAAAAGGTAGTAGACAAATTTTCAGAAACACCTGTGTAATTGAGAGAGAGTTTTCTCTTAACTTCTTTAAAGCGACCTTGAACACTTTAGAGTTGGTCTCGAGAGTTCAATCTGGCTTATCAATCAAAGATCGCGTTTGGTTGTGGCACTATTCTACCTTTCTAATCAATCTCGAGTTGTCCTTGATTGGTTTAGAATCCATCCCAAATTGTCCATAACCTGATTAAGATAAATCCTTCTGCTATCTTATTGGATCATTTCTTCAAGAGCAGGAGCTCGGAGAATCGAGCTCACATCATCCACGGTGATTTATTATTAAAAAAAAAAGACCACCACCACCACCACCACCATCAGGTCTCTCTGACAAAGCTAGCAAAAATTAGCAGAGTTCATCTGAATCCTACTTTTAACTTATTCAACCTCATCAAACTTATAGAATGCTACTAGCATCAGCAATTAACCCTTGCCATAAGTCCGTCCGCACCCTGGCTGTCCCTATGTGCTTGAATGAGGAGTAGATGGAGGTATTTGTGTGTTGCAAGTGATAAAAACACAAAGAGAAAGCGAGAGAGTGGGAGAACGTAAACTTTACAATAACCGCACAGTTGTTTTGCTGAGGCATCACTACAAAAGGACAGAGATCAAGATAACCCACCCACTTTCTTGCCCCAGCAATTTAACAATCTATCCAAAGAAATTATGACCTGCCCTTGCATCAAGGCCAGAACTTCAGTTGTATTGACATGTAATTGGATACATTTACCCTCAGGTAAAACAACTATGTAAACCCAAACACAATCTTGGTAAAATGTAAGTCAAATGTCTCAAGTCAATAGACCAGAATAGACCTACTCCATCGTACACATAACCAAGCATTCTTTGTTATGATACTGTAGGAAATAGCTCACACACAATCTTTTTCAAAATACTAATTACCTGGACAACCGATAGACCTGAATTACCTGATAAAACTTACTCTGGGAGATGGGGAATGATATCATAGTTAAAGAAAAATATAATAAACTGCAGAAGATTCTTATTCATCTTCCTTCGTCTTTTGAACTTTGCAAATGCAAAAGACTTTCCCAAATGGATAAGGATTCGTAAGCTGGATAAAATTGGAATATTTTCTACAGATATGATGTATCTGCTTTTTTTTTGGGTAGGTAAATAAGATGTATCGTTGAATATTAGTTTCTTCATAACTGAAAGTGGTAAATCCTAAACCACAACTGATGTCCCCACCAGGGAAACCCAAAAAGCATTTATACTCCGTTAATAGTAATAATACCATGCAGAGTCCATGATTTTAACTAACTTATGACTTAAACCTGTTATACCAAATTCTCACCCTCCAGGTGTATAAAGAGTTGCATACTTAATAATTTCTTTCCTAACCCAAATAGTAAATACTACGCCCAAGCCAATGAAATCTTCCATTTCTAATACAAATGTCTAGCATTTGACTAACATAGTAAGTCAAAATTACCTCTTCAGTTAATTCAAAACCAAGGGCCCTGCAATTAAAAAGAAAGCACAACATGTCAAAATTACATCTGGAAATCAAGAAAAAATAGAAAAAATCTTCTCATTTAAAAGAGTTACTTCTACTCAGGTACCTCATTGCAACATTCAGCTCTTTAGCATCAATAGTACCTGAATAACGAAAATAACGAAAATACGGCCAATCAAAAATATGCAGACATCAAGCACCAGAACTCTTTAGGCAAAGATCTATGCTAATATTATCAAAATACCAGAATTGTCAGTATCAAAGAGCTCAAATGCCTCCCTAATCTCCTGTTTCTTCTGTTGAGTTAACCCATGGTGTCGTCCTTTTGGCTTCATATCTTTCCTCGGCACCCCTCTATATAGGCTTTCCTGAAAGTTAATTCAGAAAATTTGAAAAAAAAAAAAAAAACCTCATATCGAAGAACCCTAATTCCTATATATGACAACTGAGAAAATAAATTAGTACATTTCAGAAAATAATTAAGAATACATTAGATATATGAAATAACATTTTCATACCATCGATTGAAATCTATCCGCGAACAGTCTTCGAGATAGAGATAGAGCGAGACCGGGAGGGATCGAGATGGAGAGGGAGTGATGAATTTGACAAGGGGTTCTTTTACTTCTTTCTTCGTCTTGCGAATGACCTGTATTCTGGGGTTTTTCTTTCAACGCCGGGGCGCGTTTGATACACTGCAAAATTGGCCAAAATGATAGATTATTGTGAAAAGACTAGATTGCCCTAGGTCAACTACTTGGTGAGACTGGAGAACACGCATAGGCTGCTTCCTTTTTTCAACATATATAGAATAAGAGCCAAAAGGCTCTTTGGTTCGGCTTCGTTTACGTCGTCTTTTCACGTGCGTTGTGCGTGGTTCCTGATAGGTACAACGACGTTGTTTGTGTAGTGTGTCGTGCAATTTCAATTTGTTATGTTTCACTCGTTTCGACCGGCACAGTTTAGTTTCGTCGTCTTGTTCCATGACGTTCGCCACTGCTATGCATCAGAAATAAAAAAAAGGCTGTCTGTGTTGGATCCTTAATCCAACATTGGACTTATGTGAGAACCCAGAAAAAAAAAATTTAGGCATTATTTAATTCATGTGCCCCCGTTTTCTTTTATTTTCTTTATTATATTACTTTTCTCAACATTTTATCAGTAAATATAGTTTTTAAATCATTTTCCTAATATAACTTAGTTAATGAAAAATTAGAAGTGTATATTGGACGTGGGACCCGCTAGTACATTTGTTATTCTTGGTTTTGATGATCACAAAGTACTTTGAAATGTTTATCTAACTCTCTTCAAATATAAGTATTTTTTGCCTATCAAAAAATCAGGTACGAATATGTCAAGAAATGAAAATCAACCAAAAGAAGAAGCAAAAACAGGACACTCATGTCGGACGTCCGAAGGAATCTGTCGGACGTCCGAAAGGATGAAGAACATCAAGAAGGAAACTCTGTCGGACGCTCGTAAGGAAGCATCGGACGTCCTGAAGGATCGGACGCATGCTTCGGACGCACATCAATCTCATCGGACGTCCTAAAAATTCCACAAAACTTTGATAACTCTCTGGACGACGTTCGGATACAGAAGCTCGGACGATAAAATCCCATCGGACGTCCGAACAACAACTTGATTGATTTTCGGATGATGGGATCGGACGATGACTAAGCTGTCGGACGTCCGACAGCCCCAACGGTTAGCTGACTCTTCATCTGCCTTCTATCCGTTGGAAGCATTAATGAAGCCCATTTTTGGTCCCCTTCAAATACAAATGATTCTGAACGAAGAAGGGACTTTTTCACACTTTGTTTACAAGATCTCAAGAGATATTTTAGCTAGAAAATAGTCTCCAAAGCTAGATTTGTTCTCCAAGTGGTGTGAATTTCTTGTGAGCATTTCTTTTGTGGTTGAAAGTTTCATTAGTGTAGCTTTGTTGATGGTTATCTGAGTGATTGTAAAACTTCTTAGCTTGACTAAGTGAGGCTTAGGGCAAGGAGGAAGTGCTCCCTCCATTGTACATCTAGTTGATCATCTTTCATCAAAGAGAAGTTGCTCAACCTAGTGATTGGTCTTCAAGTTTGAGGAAAGCTTGGTAGACAATCGGTTTGATATTCTTTCTTATTCTTTTTGTTTAATAAAATTTTCATTGCTTATCTATACTTGTTTTTCTAATCAACATTGCTCTCTTCTTCTAATCTACTTGGTTGATCATTACTTGAAAAGAAGGTAAATTTTTATTAAAGAAAAAGTGCATAAATTTGATTAAGATTTTAATCAACCTAATTCACCCCCCCTCTTAGGTTGTCTTTGGACCTTACAATTGGTATCAGAACTTGGTCTCCTAGAGATTAAGCTCAATCGGCTTGGGAGTAAAAATGAAAACCAATAATGCTATATTTTTTGAAGGATATTCTGTTATTAGACCACCCATGTTTACTGGTTCCAATTATGTTAGTTGGAAAGAAAGAATGATTATCTTTTTACAATCCATTGATATTGAGCTATGGTTTATTGTAAATGAAGGACCGCATGATGCTAACATTCTTGATGCAGATACAGGTTTGTTTCGGCCAAAAACAAGAGTTGAGATGAATACTCAAGATAGAACCAATCTCACATTGAATGCCAAAACCATGAATGTTCTTTATAGTGCCTTAGACTCAAATGAGTCAATTAGAGTCAAAGGATGTAAATCTGCCAAAGAAATGTGGGATAAGCTAAGAGAAATTCATGAGGGTAGTGACAACGTGAGAGAACAGAAAAAGTCTATCTTGGTCACAAAGTATGAATCATTTAAAATAGAACCCCTTGAGGATATTGACAAAATGTATTGCAGGTTCAATCACTTGATCAAAGATCTCGAGGTGTTGGGCAAAGAATACACCTTGGGAGAGAAAAACAGGAAAATTCTCAATGCATTGGGCAAAGAATGGGAAAGTAAAGTGACTGCAATAGAAGAGGCTAAGGATTTGAATTCTGTACCTATTGAATCTCTCATTAACTCACTAACCTCCTATGAGTTGAAGTTGAAAACTAAAGTGCAGGAGGAAGAGGATGCGAGATCAAAAAGAAACATTGCTCTAAAGGCAGCTCAAGGTGTAGATGATCCAGCTCTGTTGGATGATGAAGACTCGGATGGTGATGACAGTGATCTTGCTTTCATCACAAGAAGTTTCAAGAGGATTCTCAACAAAAAGAGATTTAGAAGAGGAGGATCTAGCAATTCAGATTCTAATCAATTCAACAATGCAAGAAATAAAGGAAGATATGAGACCAACAAAAAGCAAGGTGACAAGTGCTTTGAATGCGGCCAACCTGGACATTATGCAAGTGAGTGTCCAGTGAAGAAGAGAAAAGGTGAAAGAAAACCCAGATTCAATAACTTCCAGTTCACATGGAATGAATGCAACTCCGATGGTGAAATTGAAGATGAAGAAGAATCTGCTCAATTGGCTTTCATGGGCATTGGAGATGATGGGTAACAACTTGTAACTCTCAAGTCGAAAGTGATGATGAAAGTGATGATGATCTTGAATCTTTTATTATAAAATTGCATGATAGTTTGAAAGAATCCTATGCTAGAAACAAGGAGTTAAAACAGAAAATTAGTTTTTTGCTTCGAGATAATGCAAATCTTTTTCAACAAAATAAAAAGTTGAAAGCTGAAAATGATTACTTCAAAAAGAGTGAGACTGCTTTACATTTTGAACTTGATAGAAAAACAAAACTTTGTGAATTGTTCAAAAAGGAACAAGGTGATTTGAAAAGAAGAATGAATGGTCTAAATGAGTTGCTTAAACACAAGAAACAAGTCTGTTTTCAAAAGAATATGTTGAATTCTAATTCCAACGAATTTGCTATCCATAGGAAAAGGCAAGTCAGATTTATTAAATCCGTTCATGTGAATAACTCTTTGGTTATGTGTAATTTCTGTTGTCAAAAAGGTCACATGAAAAGTGATTGCTATGTGAAAAAGAATATAAAAAAAGGCATGAAATGCATGTGGATAGTTAGACATGATGTTAACTCTAACAAGTAGGAGATTTTGTTAATCATTGTAGTGATTCTTGTTCATAATGTTTCTTTTTTGGTATTTCTGATACTTTGATATGAGTTTTTGAATTTTACTGAATCTGTATGATATCAAAAGGGAAAGAAAAGAACAATTCTGATCTAAAGATGGTTTGCTTTGTCAAAACTCTCTGTCATATGTTGATACTTCTTTTGATATCAAATTCTCTGTGATATGTTGGTGATTGCTGTCATTTTTCTGTTTTTATACTCTGTTATTGTTGCTGGATTATGACAGTTGATTTTTTACTCTCATCTTATGATGACAAAAAGGGGGAGAGATGGATGCTATGTGTAAGGGGGAGTTTTTCTGAAATTATAAGTTTTGGATGCGATGATTATGGCTGTAATGGTTATGGATAGGTGGATGGATGTTTAAGTATTTTGAATGATGAATGTGTGGATGTGATGAATGTTTTTGTTATTGGTTCTCCGTGATATATGTGATTGATTGGCCTTTTGTGATGACAAAAAGGGGGAGAGGACTGGATTGGATTGATTGATGATTTAATTGAAATTGAATTGGCTTGATGGATTGAATTGGTAAAATGTTGGATGTTGGCTGCTTAATTGTTATGTTTTTGGATAATTGATTAATTCGGTAGGGTAGCCAAGTGATGGGGAGTTTTTCAAATTTTTGCTCTATGATCCACTAAGTAAGGGGGAGTTTTTGTCAATTGAGAAAGGGGGAGCTTATATTGCAATCATCAAATCTCATTTCAAACCATTGTTTGTCATCATCAAAAAGGGGGAGAATGTTATTCTTGGTTTTGATGATCACAAAGTACTTTGAAATGTTTATCTAACTCTCTTCAAATATAAGTGTTTTTTACCTATCAAATAATCAGGTACGAATATGTCAAGAAATGAAAATCAATCAAAAGAAAAGCAAAAACAGGACACTCATGTCGGACGTCCGAAGGAATCTGTCGGACGTCCGAAAGGATGAAGAACATCAAGAAGGAAACTCTGTCGGACGCTCGTAAGGAAGCATCGGACGTCCTGAAGGATCGGACGCATGCTTCGGACGCACATCAATCTCATCGGACGTCCTAAAAATTCCACAAAACTTTGATAACTCTCTGGACGACGTTCGGACACAGAAGCTCGGACGATAAAATCCCATCGGACGTCCGAACAACAACTTGATTGATTTTCGGATGATGGGATCGGACGATGACTAAGCTGTCGGACGTCCGACAGCCCCAACGGTTAGCTGACTCTTCATCTGCCTTCTATCCGTTGGAAGCATTAATGAAGCCCATTTTTGGTCCCCTTCAAATACAAATGATTCTGAACGAAGAAGGGACTTTTTCACACTTTGTTTACAAGATCTCAAGAGATATTTTAGCTAGAAAATAGTCTCCAAAGCTAGATTTGTTCTCCAAGTGGTGTGAATTTCTTGTGAGCATTTCTTTTGTGGTTGAAAGTTTCATTAGTGTAGCTTTGTTGATGGTTATCTGAGTGATTGTAAAACTTCTTAGCTTGACTAAGTGAGGCTTAGGGCAAGGAGGAAGTGCTCCCTCCATTGTACATCTAGTTGATCATCTTTCATCAAAGAGAAGTTGCTCAACCTAGTGATTGGTCTTCAAGTTTGAGGAAAGCTTGGTAGACAATCGGTTTGATATTCTTTCTTATTCTTTTTGTTTAATAAAATTTTCATTGCTTATCTATACTTGTTTTTCTAATCAACATTGCTCTCTTCTTCTAATCTACTTGGTTGATCATTACTAGAAAAGAAGGTAAATTTTTATTAAAGAAAAAGTGCATAAATTTGATTAAGATTTTAATCAACCTAATTCACCCCCCCTCTTAGGTTGTCTTTGGACCTTACAATTGGTATCAGAACTTGGTCTCCTAGAGATTAAGCTCAATCGGCTTGGGAGTAAAAATGACAACCAATAATGCTATATTTTTTGAAGGATATTCTGTTATTAGACCACCCATGTTTACTGGTTCCAATTATGTTAGTTGGAAAGAAAGAATGATTATCTTTTTACAATCCATTGATATTGAGCTATGGTTTATTGTAAATGAAGGACCGCATGATGCTAACATTCTTGATGCAGATACAGGTTTGTTTCGGCCAAAAACAAGAGTTGAGATGAATACTCAAGATAGAACCAATCTCACATTGAATGCCAAAACCATGAATGTTCTTTATAGTGCCTTAGACTCAAATGAGTCAATTAGAGTCAAAGGATGTAAATCTGCCAAAGAAATGTGGGATAAGCTAAGAGAAATTCATGAGGGTAGTGACAACGTGAGAGAACAGAAAAAGTCTATCTTGGTCACAAAGTATGAATCATTTAAAATAGAACCCCTTGAGGATATTGACAAAATGTATTGCAGGTTCAATCACTTGATCAAAGATCTCGAGGTGTTGGGCAAAGAATACACCTTGGGAGAGAAAAACAGGAAAATTCTCAATGCATTGGGCAAAGAATGGGAAAGTAAAGTGACTGCAATAGAAGAGGCTAAGGATTTGAATTCTGTACCTATTGAATCTCTCATTAACTCACTAACCTCCTATGAGTTGAAGTTGAAAACTAAAGTGCAGGAGGAAGAGGATGCGAGATCAAAAAGAAACATTGCTCTAAAGGCAGCTCAAGGTGTAGATGATCCAGCTCTGTTGGATGATGAAGACTCGGATGGTGATGACAGTGATCTTGCTTTCATCACAAGAAGTTTCAAGAGGATTCTCAACAAAAAGAGATTTAGAAGAGGAGGATCTAGCAATTCAGATTCTAATCAATTCAACAATGCAAGAAATAAAGGAAGATATGAGACCAACAAAAAGCAAGGTGACAAGTGCTTTGAATGCGGCCAACCTGGACATTATGCAAGTGAGTGTCCAGTGAAGAAGAGAAAAGGTGAAAGAAAACCCAGATTCAATAACTTCCAGTTCACATGGAATGAATGCAACTCCGATGGTGAAATTGAAGATGAAGAAGAATCTGCTCAATTGGCTTTCATGGGCATTGGAGATGATGAGGTAACAACTTGTAACTCTCAAGTCGAAAGTGATGATGAAAGTGATGATGATCTTGAATCTTTTATTATAAAATTGCATGATAGTTTGAAAGAATCCTATGCTAGAAACAAGGAGTTAAAACAGAAAATTAGTTTTTTGCTTCGAGATAATGCAAATCTTTTTCAACAAAATAAAAAGTTGAAAGCTGAAAATGATTACTTCAAAAAGAGTGAGACTGCTTTACATTTTGAACTTGATAGAAAAACAAAACTTTGTGAATTGTTCAAAAAGGAACAAGGTGATTTGAAAAGAAGAATGAATGGTCTAAATGAGTTGCTTAAACACAAGAAACAAGTCTGTTTTCAAAAGAATATGTTGAATTCTAATTCCAACGAATTTGCTATCCATAGGAAAAGGCAAGTCAGATTTATTAAATCCGTTCATGTGAATAACTCTTTGGTTATGTGTAATTTCTGTTGTCAAAAAGGTCACATGAAAAGTGATTGCTATGTGAAAAAGAATATAAAAAAAGGCATGAAATGCATGTGGATAGTTAGACATGATGTTAACTCTAACAAGTAGGAGATTTTGTTAATCATTGTAGTGATTCTTGTTCATAATGTTTCTTTTTTGGTATTTCTGATACTTTGATATGAGTTTTTGAATTTTACTGAATCTGTATGATATCAAAAGGGAAAGAAAAGAACAATTCTGATCTAAAGATGGTTTGCTTTGTCAAAACTCTCTGTCATATGTTGATACTTCTTTTGATATCAAATTCTCTGTGATATGTTGGTGATTGCTGTCATTTTTCTGTTTTTATACTCTGTTATTGTTGCTGGATTATGACAGTTGATTTTTTACTCTCATCTTATGATGACAAAAAGGGGGAGAGATGGATGCTATGTGTAAGGGGGAGTTTTTCTGAAATTATAAGTTTTGGATGCGATGATTATGGCTGTAATGGTTATGGATAGGTGGATGGATGTTTAAGTATTTTGAATGATGAATGTGTGGATGTGATGAATGTTTTTGTTATTGGTTCTCCGTGATATATGTGATTGATTGGCCTTTTGTGATGACAAAAAGGGGGAGAGGACTGGATTGGATTGATTGATGATTTAATTGAAATTGAATTGGCTTGATGGATTGAATTGGTAAAATGTTGGATGTTGGCTGCTTAATTGTTATGTTTTTGGATAATTGATTAATTCGGTAGGGTAGCCAAGTGATGGGGAGTTTTTCAAATTTTTGCTCTATGATCCACTAAGTAAGGGGGAGTTTTTGTCAATTGAGAAAGGGGGAGCTTATATTGCAATCATCAAATCTCATTTCAAACCATTGTTTGTCATCATCAAAAAGGGGGAGAATGTTATTCTTGGTTTTGATGATCACAAAGTACTTTGAAATGTTTATCTAACTCTCTTCAAATATAAGTGTTTTTTACCTATCAAATAATCAGGTACGAATATGTCAAGAAATGAAAATCAATCAAAAGAAAAGCAAAAACAGGACACTCATGTCGGACGTCCGAAAGGATGAAGAACATCAAGAAGGAAACTCTGTCGGACGCTCGTAAGGAAGCATCGGACGTCCTGAGGGATCGGACGCATGCTTCGGACGCACATCAATCTCATCGGACGTCCTAAAAATTCCACAAAACTTTGATAACTCTCTGGACGACGTTCGGACACAGAAGCTCGGACGATAAAATCCCATCGGACGTCCGAACAACAACTTGATTGATTTTCGGATGATGGGATCGGACGATGACTAAGCTGTCGGACGTCCGACAGCCCCAACGGTTAGCTGACTCTTCATCTGCCTTCTATCCGTTGGAAGCATTAATGAAGCCCATTTTTGGTCCCCTTCAAATACAAATGATTCTGAACGAAGAAGGGATTTTTTCACACTTTGTTTACAAGATCTCAAGAGATATTTTAGCTAGAAAATAGTCTCCAAAGCTAGATTTGTTCTCCAAGTGGTGTGAATTTCTTGTGAGCATTTCTTTTGTGGTTGAAAGTTTCATTAGTGTAGCTTTGTTGATGGTTATCTGAGTGATTGTAAAACTTCTTAGCTTGACTAAGTGAGGCTTAGGGCAAGGAGGAAGTGCTCCCTCCATTGTACATCTAGTTGATCATCTTTCATCAAAGAGAAGTTGCTCAACCTAGTGATTGGTCTTCAAGTTTGAGGAAAGCTTGGTAGACAATCGGTTTGATATTCTTTCTTATTCTTTTTGTTTAATAAAATTTTCATTGCTTATCTATACTTGTTTTTCTAATCAACATTGCTCTCTTCTTCTAATCTACTTGGTTGATCATTACTAGAAAAGAAGGTAAATTTTTATTAAAGAAAAAGTGCATAAATTTGATTAAGATTTTAATCAACCTAATTCACCCCCCCTCTTAGGTTGTCTTTGGACCTTACAATTGGTATCAGAACTTGGTCTCCTAGAGATTAAGCTCAATCGGCTTGGGAGTAAAAATGACAACCAATAATGCTATATTTTTTGAAGGATATTCTGTTATTAGACCACCCATGTTTACTGGTTCCAATTATGTTAGTTGGAAAGAAAGAATGATTATCTTTTTACAATCCATTGATATTGAGCTATGGTTTATTGTAAATGAAGGACCGCATGATGCTAACATTCTTGATGCAGATACAGGTTTGTTTCGGCCAAAAACAAGAGTTGAGATGAATACTCAAGATAGAACCAATCTCACATTGAATGCCAAAGCCATGAATGTTCTTTATAGTGCCTTAGACTCAAATGAGTCAATTAGAGTCAAAGGATGTAAATCTGCCAAAGAAATGTGGGATAAGCTAAGAGAAATTCATGAGGGTAGTGACAACGTGAGAGAACAGAAAAAGTCTATCTTGGTCACAAAGTATGAATCATTTAAAATAGAACCCCTTGAGGATATTGACAAAATGTATTGCAGGTTCAATCACTTGATCAAAGATCTCGAGGTGTTGGGCAAAGAATACACCTTGGGAGAGAAAAACAGGAAAATTCTCAATGCATTGGGCAAAGAATGGGAAAGTAAAGTGACTGCAATAGAAGAGGCTAAGGATTTGAATTCTGTACCTATTGAATCTCTCATTAACTCACTAACCTCCTATGAGTTGAAGTTGAAAACTAAAGTGCAGGAGGAAGAGGATGCGAGATCAAAAAGAAACATTGCTCTAAAGGCAGCTCAAGGTGTAGATGATCCAGCTCTGTTGGATGATGAAGACTCGGATGGTGATGACAGTGATCTTGCTTTCATCACAAGAAGTTTCAAGAGGATTCTCAACAAAAAGAGATTTAGAAGAGGAGGATCTAGCAATTCAGATTCTAATCAATTCAACAATGCAAGAAATAAAGGAAGATATGAGACCAACAAAAAGCAAGGTGACAAGTGCTTTGAATGCGGCCAACCTGGACATTATGCAAGTGAGTGTCCAGTGAAGAAGAGAAAAGGTGAAAGAAAACCCAGATTCAATAACTTCCAGTTCACATGGAATGAATGCAACTCCGATGGTGAAATTGAAGATGAAGAAGAATCTGCTCAATTGGCTTTCATGGGCATTGGAGATGATGAGGTAACAACTTGTAACTCTCAAGTCGAAAGTGATGATGAAAGTGATGATGATCTTGAATCTTTTATTATAAAATTGCATGATAGTTTGAAAGAATCCTATGCTAGAAACAAGGAGTTAAAACAGAAAATTAGTTTTTTGCTTCGAGATAATGCAAATCTTTTTCAACAAAATAAAAAGTTGAAAGCTGAAAATGATTACTTCAAAAAGAGTGAGACTGCTTTACATTTTGAACTTGATAGAAAAACAAAACTTTGTGAATTGTTCAAAAAGGAACAAGGTGATTTGAAAAGAAGAATGAATGGTCTAAATGAGTTGCTTAAACACAAGAAACAAGTCTGTTTTCAAAAGAATATGTTGAATTCTAATTCCAACGAATTTGCTATCCATAGGAAAAGGCAAGTCAGATTTATTAAATCCGTTCATGTGAATAACTCTTTGGTTATGTGTAATTTCTGTTGTCAAAAAGGTCACATGAAAAGTGATTGCTATGTGAAAAAGAATATAAAAAAAGGCATGAAATGCATGTGGATAGTTAGACATGATGTTAACTCTAACAAGTAGGAGATTTTGTTAATCATTGTAGTGATTCTTGTTCATAATGTTTCTTTTTTGGTATTTCTGATACTTTGATATGAGTTTTTGAATTTTACTGAATCTGTATGATATCAAAAGGGAAAGAAAAGAACAATTCTGATCTAAAGATGGTTTGCTTTGTCAAAACTCTCTGTCATATGTTGATACTTCTTTTGATATCAAATTCTCTGTGATATGTTGGTGATTGCTGTCATTTTTCTGTTTTTATACTCTGTTATTGTTGCTGGATTATGACAGTTGATTTTTTACTCTCATCTTATGATGACAAAAAGGGGGAGAGATGGATGCTATGTGTAAGGGGGAGTTTTTCTGAAATTATAAGTTTTGGATGCGATGATTATGGCTGTAATGGTTATGGATAGGTGGATGGATGTTTAAGTATTTTGAATGATGAATGTGTGGATGTGATGAATGTTTTTGTTATTGGTTCTCCGTGATATATGTGATTGATTGGCCTTTTGTGATGACAAAAAGGGGGAGAGGACTGGATTGGATTGATTGATGATTTAATTGAAATTGAATTGGCTTGATGGATTGAATTGGTAAAATGTTGGATGTTGGCTGCTTAATTGTTATGTTTTTGGATAATTGATTAATTCGGTAGGGTAGCCAAGTGATGGGGAGTTTTTCAAATTTTTGCTCTATGATCCACTAAGTAAGGGGGAGTTTTTGTCAATTGAGAAAGGGGGAGCTTATATTGCAATCATCAAATCTCATTTCAAACCATTGTTTGTCATCATCAAAAAGGGGGAGAATGTTATTCTTGGTTTTGATGATCACAAAGTACTTTGAAATGTTTATCTAACTCTCTTCAAATATAAGTGTTTTTTACCTATCAAATAATCAGGTACGAATATGTCAAGAAATGAAAATCAATCAAAAGAAAAGCAAAAACAGGACACTCATGTCGGACGTCCGAAGGAATCTGTCGGACGTCCGAAAGGATGAAGAACATCAAGAAGGAAACTCTGTCGGACGCTCGTAAGGAAGCATCGGACGTCCTGAAGGATCGGACGCATGCTTCGGACGCACATCAATCTCATCGGACGTCCTAAAAATTCCACAAAACTTTGATAACTCTCTGGACGACGTTCGGACACAGAAGCTCGGACGATAAAATCCCATCGGACGTCCGAACAACAACTTGATTGATTTTCGGATGATGGGATCGGACGATGACTAAGCTGTCGGACGTCCGACAGCCCCAACGGTTAGCTGACTCTTCATCTGCCTTCTATCCGTTGGAAGCATTAATGAAGCCCATTTTTGGTCCCCTTCAAATACAAATGATTCTGAACGAAGAAGGGACTTTTTCACACTTTGTTTACAAGATCTCAAGAGATATTTTAGCTAGAAAATAGTCTCCAAAGCTAGATTTGTTCTCCAAGTGGTGTGAATTTCTTGTGAGCATTTCTTTTGTGGTTGAAAGTTTCATTAGTGTAGCTTTGTTGATGGTTATCTGAGTGATTGTAAAACTTCTTAGCTTGACTAAGTGAGGCTTAGGGCAAGGAGGAAGTGCTCCCTCCATTGTACATCTAGTTGATCATCTTTCATCAAAGAGAAGTTGCTCAACCTAGTGATTGGTCTTCAAGTTTGAGGAAAGCTTGGTAGACAATCGGTTTGATATTCTTTCTTATTCTTTTTGTTTAATAAAATTTTCATTGCTTATCTATACTTGTTTTTCTAATCAACATTGCTCTCTTCTTCTAATCTACTTGGTTGATCATTACTAGAAAAGAAGGTAAATTTTTATTAAAGAAAAAGTGCATAAATTTGATTAAGATTTTAATCAACCTAATTCACCCCCCCTCTTAGGTTGTCTTTGGACCTTACAATTGGTATCAGAACTTGGTCTCCTAGAGATTAAGCTCAATCGGCTTGGGAGTAAAAATGACAACCAATAATGCTATATTTTTTGAAGGATATTCTGTTATTAGACCACCCATGTTTTCTGGTTCCAATTATGTTAGTTGGAAAGAAAGAATGATTATCTTTTTACAATCCATTGATATTGAGCTATGGTTTATTGTAAATGAAGGACCGCATGATGCTAACATTCTTGATGCAGATACAGGTTTGTTTCGGCCAAAAACAAGAGTTGAGATGAATACTCAAGATAGAACCAATCTCACATTGAATGCCAAAGCCATGAATGTTCTTTATAGTGCCTTAGACTCAAATGAGTCAATTAGAGTCAAAGGATGTAAATCTGCCAAAGAAATGTGGGATAAGCTAAGAGAAATTCATGAGGGTAGTGACAACGTGAGAGAACAGAAAAAGTCTATCTTGGTCACAAAGTATGAATCATTTAAAATAGAACCCCTTGAGGATATTGACAAAATGTATTGCAGGTTCAATCACTTGATCAAAGATCTCGAGGTGTTGGGCAAAGAATACACCTTGGGAGAGAAAAACAGGAAAATTCTCAATGCATTGGGCAAAGAATGGGAAAGTAAAGTGACTGCAATAGAAGAGGCTAAGGATTTGAATTCTGTACCTATTGAATCTCTCATTAACTCACTAACCTCCTATGAGTTGAAGTTGAAAACTAAAGTGCAGGAGGAAGAGGATGCGAGATCAAAAAGAAACATTGCTCTAAAGGCAGCTCAAGGTGTAGATGATCCAGCTCTGTTGGATGATGAAGACTCGGATGGTGATGACAGTGATCTTGCTTTCATCACAAGAAGTTTCAAGAGGATTCTCAACAAAAAGAGATTTAGAAGAGGAGGATCTAGCAATTCAGATTCTAATCAATTCAACAATGCAAGAAATAAAGGAAGATATGAGACCAACAAAAAGCAAGGTGACAAGTGCTTTGAATGCGGCCAACCTGGACATTATGCAAGTGAGTGTCCAGTGAAGAAGAGAAAAGGTGAAAGAAAACCCAGATTCAATAACTTCCAGTTCACATGGAATGAATGCAACTCCGATGGTGAAATTGAAGATGAAGAAGAATCTGCTCAATTGGCTTTCATGGGCATTGGAGATGATGAGGTAACAACTTGTAACTCTCAAGTCGAAAGTGATGATGAAAGTGATGATGATCTTGAATCTTTTATTATAAAATTGCATGATAGTTTGAAAGAATCCTATGCTAGAAACAAGGAGTTAAAACAGAAAATTAGTTTTTTGCTTCGAGATAATGCAAATCTTTTTCAACAAAATAAAAAGTTGAAAGCTGAAAATGATTACTTCAAAAAGAGTGAGACTGCTTTACATTTTGAACTTGATAGAAAAACAAAACTTTGTGAATTGTTCAAAAAGGAACAAGGTGATTTGAAAAGAAGAATGAATGGTCTAAATGAGTTGCTTAAACACAAGAAACAAGTCTGTTTTCAAAAGAATATGTTGAATTCTAATTCCAACGAATTTGCTATCCATAGGAAAAGGCAAGTCAGATTTATTAAATCCGTTCATGTGAATAACTCTTTGGTTATGTGTAATTTCTGTTGTCAAAAAGGTCACATGAAAAGTGATTGCTATGTGAAAAAGAATATAAAAAAAGGCATGAAATGCATGTGGATAGTTAGACATGATGTTAACTCTAACAAGTAGGAGATTTTGTTAATCATTGTAGTGATTCTTGTTCATAATGTTTCTTTTTTGATATTTCTGATACTTTGATATGAGTTTTTGAATTTTACTGAATCTGTATGATATCAAAAGGGAAAGAAAAGAACAATTCTGATCTAAAGATGGTTTGCTTTGTCAAAACTCTCTGTCATATGTTGATACTTCTTTTGATATCAAATTCTCTGTGATATGTTGGTGATTGCTGTCATTTTTCTGTTTTTATACTCTGTTATTGTTGCTGGATTATGACAGTTGATTTTTTACTCTCATCTTATGATGACAAAAAGGGGGAGAGATGGATGCTATGTGTAAGGGGGAGTTTTTCTGAAATTATAAGTTTTGGATGCGATGATTATGGCTGTAATGGTTATGGATATGTGGATGGATGTTTAAATATTTTGAATGATGAATGTGTGGATGTGATGAATGTTTTTGTTATTGGTTCTCCGTGATATATGTGATTGATTGGCCTTTTGTGATGACAAAAAGGGGGAGAGGACTGGATTGGATTGATTGATGATTTAATTGAAATTGAATTGGCTTGATGGATTGAATTGGTAAAATGTTGGATGTTGGCTGCTTAATTGTTATGTTTTTGGATAATTGATTAATTCGGTAGGGTAGCCAAGTGATGGGGAGTTTTTCAAATTTTTGCTCTATGATCCACTAAGTAAGGGGGAGTTTTTGTCAATTGAGAAAGGGGGAGCTTATATTGCAATCATCAAATCTCATTTCAAACCATTGTTTGTCATCATCAAAAAGGGGGAGAATGTTATTCTTGGTTTTGATGATCACAAAGTACTTTGAAATGTTTATCTAACTCTCTTCAAATATAAGTGTTTTTTACCTATCAAAGAATCAGGTACGAATATGTCAAGAAATGAAAATCAATCAAAAGAAAAGCAAAAACAGGACACTCATGTCGGACGTCCGAAGGAATCTGTCGGACGTCCGAAAGGATGAAGAACATCAAGAAGGAAACTCTGTCGGACGCTCGTAAGGAAGCATCGGACGTCCTGAAGGATCGGACGCATGCTTCGGACGCACATCAATCTCATCGGACGTCCTAAAAATTCCACAAAACTTTGATAACTCTCTGGACGACGTTCGGACACAGAAGCTCGGACGATAAAATCCCATCGGACGTCCGAACAACAACTTGATTGATTTTCGGATGATGGGATCGGACGATGACTAAGCTGTCGGACGTCCGACAGCCCCAACGGTTAGCTGACACTTCATCTGCCTTCTGTCCGTTGGAAGCATTAATGAAGCCCATTTTTGGTCCCCTTCAAATACAAATGATTCTGAACGAAGAAGTGACTTTTGCACACTTTGTTTACGAGATCTCAAGAGATATTTTAGCTAGAAAATAGTCTTCAAAGCTAGATTTGTTCTCCAAGTGGTGTGAATTTCTTGTGAGCATTTCTTTTGTGGTTGAAAGTTTCATTAGTGTAGCTTTGTTGAGGGTTATCTGAGTGATTGTAAAACTTCTTAGCTTGACTAAGTGAGGCTTAGGGCAAGGAGGAAGTGCTCCCTCCATTGTACATCTAGTTGATCATCTTTCATCAAAGAGAAGTTGCTCAACCTAGTGATTGGTCTTCAAGTTTGAGGAAAACTTGGTAGACAATCGGTTTGATATTCTTTCTTATTCTTTTTGTTTAACAAAATTTTTATTGCTTATCTATACTTGTTTTTCTAATCAACATTGCTCTCTTCTTCTAATCTACTTGGTTGATCATTACTAGAAAAGAAGGTAAATTTTTATTAAAGAAAAAGTGCATAAATTTGATTAAGATTTTAATCAACCTAATTCACTTCCCTCTTAGGTTGTCTTTGGACCTTACAACATTAAATGAGAGAAATTTGGCCAATTAGGTTAAATTTTGCATAAAGGGATTTAATTATTAGGTGTTAGGAGATAATTGGAGGTTACCTAGATGGATTAACCATGAGGAGACAAGAAAATGACTTCTAGCAACAACAAAGTGCCAAGTGTCCATTTCTTATTGGAGTAGACTTGCCTAACTTTTGCCTAACTTTCTTTAACTTTACTAAAAGACTAATTTTGACCCAAATTATCCACATTTCATGCTCTCCTTGGCCGAACCTCTCTAGAGGTAAAAGAAAAGAAAGCTTCAACCTTTCATCTTCTATTCTTGCACAAATCTTGAAAACCGACCGATTATTTCGTGAATTAGTCCACAAAATTGACTTGCTAAGGGAGTTTGAAAGACTTGGTGGAGTTGTTTTGGAAGAAAAATCCCTAAGCCACTACCTTTCTTGAAGAGTTAAGGTATTTTGCTTGGAACTCACTCTTTGTTCCTAATAATGGCCAATTGGTGCCTTATGGTAGCTAATTAGTTGATTTTATGGAAGATTTTATGGATTAGAGTGAAGTTAGCTAATTTTCTAATTTTTGTGGGAATTTTTCTGTTTTCCTATGATGGATATGGTTGGGCTTGAATTGATGGTTCTAAATGGTGTTAAATAGCTCTCTTATGCATTAATTGCAGTTATTTGCGAAAAATTTCCGCTTGTGCGAAAAATTTCAGATTTAGAGTTCCTAATTGGGGGTTTTCTATGGTTGGTTGTTGAGCTTCTAATTGGCTATGATGAAGGGGTATTGTGACCCTAATGAAGTATATTGAATGGCTTATGAATTGTTTGGGTGCTTGTGGTTGTTTTGGATGCATTTGAATGGTTGATTATAGGTTGGAAAAGCTGAAATTTTAGGGAAAATGCTGTCCAAATGTCTAGGGTATTGGATTCTTGTGAGTTGGGCTGAGTTTGGATAGAAATGAACGGTTTTAGGGGTTGTTTCTACTTTTAACCCTAAATGTTATATGTTTTTCATTTCCAAGCTATATTTGGTTTTTGCCTTAATAGTTTGTTTAAAAAGGTATTCGACTCGTGTTCGAGTCTTAATTGTACTTTCTTGATTATTATAGGGCGTGCCGATGATCCGAGACTCACGTCGGGCGAAAACTTGTGAAATTGCTTGTTTGACTTGGTGAGTGTACTACTCACACGTTTGTTATTCCGTGGCTTTCTTATACTTGAATTCTGTGATTGGACTAGTTGTGATTATTGTTTAGGTTAGGTGAGGCGAGGGTGTACTTTATCATTCTCATACTTTCTGGCCTACTTGACTATTTACTATATCATTTGAAATACTCTTGATTGTACTTGATTTGGTGTCGTTTGGACGTGTATCCAACGACCTTTACTGTTAACTTTGGACCTTTACTGTTAACTCTGAGCTCTACCTCATTGGAAGTCAATTGACTCGAGCCGATAAGAACATGGTCGAGGACATTTGACAAGCCATGGGGACTGTATTTGGGAATCTTTGGGTATGAGACCCCTAATTCCGGTATACTCGAGTATTACCAATTCTGTACTGCTTGGTGTTCGGGCCCGATAAGGGGAATGTGTGGTGGATGGAAAATCGGAGTAAAGAGGAGTCTACGGTTATGGTTACCTGTATACATTGACGGAGAGTCAATGAGATGAGATCAAGTATGACAAAAGAGGAAAAGGGCTCTTGAGAGCCGTCCGTATCCTTTTATTCTCTATAGTTATGTGGTGTTAACTTTACTCACTTGATGAACGTATTTGAATTGAATATTCTTATGTTTATGTGATCCTGGTATATGTACGTGATAGTACCTCATTGGGCGAAAGTTCACTCCGTTAATTTTGTTTTCCTTACAGGGAACTATCTTTTGGACTTTTGCTTTTGAAGAATGAGTTGAGCTAGTTTAGAGATTTTGTATAGCTCCTCCATGGTTGGAAACCCTAATTGTGTTTGGATTCAAATATTGCCTTTTGATATGTAAATATACGAATGTGGTTTTGTAAAAGTGTGTACTTATGTTCATGTGTTTTATTTGGCTTGTATATATCCTTTTCAAGGATTATAAGAAATTACTTGTATTCGATTGGGTCTTGGTCGGTTTGTGACGTGGCAGTCACTATTTGCTTTCCGTTTCGATTTTCGTTTTCCGTTTCATGATTGTTGGTATGGTTAAGCGCGCCAATAGATTCCAGAACGACTTGAGTTTGTGTTTTACCGTCTTAGTAGTCCTGGCGAGAGTTGGGCAGGCAGTCCGCTAACCCCTTTGGTCCGCTTTAGGGGAAGGTGGGGCTATCACAAGTGGTATCAGAGCTTAGGTTAGAAATAACCTGGGCGAACCCGAAACTTGATTCTTAGAACTTTTGGAGATTGTGTTAGGATATGTTTAAGTATGATTACTCTGTCGAAGTTGCAAACTGTGGATATCCTTATAGGTCATGGACGGAGCTAGTGGGAGCGGAGGTGAGCCGCCTCGGAGACGTTTTCGTGTCGTCGACTACGAGGACAGTCTCGGAGGACCGATTCGGCGCTGGAGCACGGCCAAGTCGGACTAGGCGTTGTGGTTATTGCCAGCACTACTCCTACGCGGACCATGTGGTTGTAGTCGTGTTAGATGAGAGGAGGAGGCTCCGGCTTGCCGCTGCTCGGGATCACACCGAGCTGCAGCGTGTGAGGGGTATTATGAGGATGCAGGCGGATCGTATTCGGGAGCTCCAGGGGGACGTGGCTATGGAGCAAGAGCGAACGAACGCTCTGAGGGAGCAGTTACAGGTGGTGAACGGCCGTCTCACTAGGGTGGTCCGGGAGGTTAGAGACCGGTCTGGTGGCATTATTAACGAGTATGAGGCGCTAATCCAGAGAGTGATTGGCACCAATGTGCCAGGGGGAGTTCTGGGTGACGGAGCTCCAGGCGTGGGAGGCGCCCCTAGCTCTAACTCTGGGGAGGAGTCGGTTGGCTCAGTTGAGAACTAGGCTAGAGTTCGTTGGGCCATGTTTTGATCCCGTGTGAGGGATACCTAGGAAAAGCTTTTGGTTAGTTGTTTTGTACTTTTGGGACCTAGGTTGTATAGTGTATTTTGGAAGACCCTCTTTTGGCTTCATGGGATTACTTTTGTATATATTTGCTTGGCTGCTCTTGTGTGACTGTTTGACACAGTTATGTGTTCTATGTATAAATGCTCTATGTGTATACATGTCTTATGTGGTGTTTACTTTTGGTTATTTGTTCATGCTTAGATGACTATGTTTATATGCCCTTTAATATTATCTTTGTGCCTCGACCTTAGATCGATTTAGATCAATGGAGGGCACTCGTAGTGGACGAGACCGTGGGCGTGGAGTTAGGCAACCCACGACGGAAGGGGGTACTAGGGAAACCACGTCTGAACCAAATCCTGAACCTAGGGTTGATCCCAATGTCCAAATAGCTGCTGCTATGCAGCAAATAACTGACTTGTTAGCCCACGTAGTGCAACATCAGGGCCAACCTCCTGTCCAGCAACCTGGAAACCCTGGCCATCCAGTAGAGGGTGAAGATCGGAATCTCGAGAGATTTCAAAAGTTCTCTCCACTGAAATTTCTGGGAGGGCCAGATCCGGACGTGGCCGAAAGGTGGTTAGATAAAATGATAGACATTTTTGCCGCCCTACACTATTCAGAGGAGAGACAGGTTACTTTCGCTGTCTTCCAATTGGAAGGCCCCGCACGTTCTTGGTGGAACGTGATACAAATGAAGTGGGACCGAGAACAAACACCAAGAACTTGGGTGAATTTCATGAGGGACTTCAACGCGAAATACTTTCCCCCTCTAGTCGAGGAAAAGAAGGACGACGAATTTATTAGGCTCCGTCAGGGGGCTCAATCGGTGGCTGAGTATGGGAGCCAGTTTATGAGATTATCTAAATTCGCCCCTGAACTCATTTTGACAGAGCAAAGGAGAGTTCGGCGTTTTATTCAGGAGCTAAATGTGAAAATTCAAAAGGATCTGGCGGTAGCCCAGATCAGTCCTTTAGTGACGCCGTGGAGAAAGCTTTGCGAGTTGAAAATGCAAGGCTTCAAGTGAGGAATTTTCAGGTGAAAAAACGGGGATTCTCTGCGAGTAGTTCGACCCAAGGGGATAAAGGTACCCCTCCCAAGTTTGGAAGGGGAGCCGGAGGAGGAAGGCTACCGGGGATGGCACGAGGGACTCCGCCGAGGGGTGGTCCCAATGGACGGGGCCCACAGAGAAGTGCCTCACAGGGAAGTTCAACCTCGGTTTCTCGTGGACCTTGTGGATTTTGTGGGAAACCAAATCACACCGAGGACAACTGTTGGAGGAAAGAAAGAAAATGCTTACGTTGTAGGAGTGCGGAGCATCAAATAGCCAACTGCCCGGTGTTACCTCGGGAGGCGAGAGTAACCACCCAATCGTCGAAAGCCAACTCGGGGCAGTCCAAGATGGAAGGGACAAAGCCGAAGGTGCCAGCTCGGGTATACTCCCTTGAGCAACATCAAGTCCCTGATTCTTCTAGGGTCGTAGAAGGTACGATCCCTGTTTTCCATCGTTTAGCCAGGATTTTGATAGACCCCGGTGCTACCCATTCCTTTGTTAACCCCGATTTTATGTGCGGCATTGATATAAAACCTGTTAACTTGCCTTATGACTTAGAAGTTAGTACTCCTACGGGGAATCAACGTTTGATTACTGGTATGATGTATGCTAATTGTGAAATTTGGGTAGGAGAGAGGAAGCTATTGGGGAATCTTATAAATTTAGCTATTAAGGGGTACGACGTTATATTGGGTATAGACTGGTTAGTTAAATACGATGCACAACTTGACTGTAAAAGGAAAGTAGTGGAATTTCGTATCGGGAGAGGCGACCTTAAGGCTAGATGTAAGGGGTAGTTTAGCCTCATCTGCATTGATTTCGGGTATTCGGGTTAGGAAACTACTGCATAGAGGGGCACATGGGTTCCTAGCTTTTCTTATAAATACTCCCACTAATAAGTTGAGGGTTGAAGATGTGTCTGCAGTGAGTGACTATCCGGATGTATTTCCTGATGAATTAGTAACTTTACCTCCGGAAAGAGAGATAGAGTTTAAGATTGACCTATTACCGGGGACGTCACCTATCTCTAAGACCCCTTATCGAATGGCACCTGCTGAGCTCAAGGAGTTGAAGTTACAATTGCAAGACCTGTTGGAGCGTGGGTTTATTCGTGAGAGTGGATCTTCTTGAGGGGCACCTGTACTATTTGTTAAGAAGAAAGATGGAACTTTAAATTTATGTATCGACTATCGGGGATTAAACAATATGACCATTAAGAACAAATACCCACTACCCCATATCGATGAACTGTTTGACCAGTTGCAAGGTGCAGTGGTCTTTTCAAAGTTAGATCTCCGACAGGGGTATTATCAGTTGCTAATTAAAAAGGAAGATGTACCCAAAACTGCCTTCAATTCTAGATATGGGCATTTTGAGTTTGCCGTCATGCCCTTTGGGTTGACCAATGCCCCTGCCGCTTTTATGGATTTAATGCATCGTGTTTTCAAATCCTACCTGGACCGATTTGTTGTAGTGTTTATTAATGACATTTTGGTCTATTCCAAGACTCGTGAGGAACATGAGCAGCATTTGAAGTTAGTTTTACAAACCCTAAGAGATCACCAGCTGTATGCCAAATTTAGTAAGTGTGAATTTTGGATGGAGAAAATCTCTTTCTTGGGACATGTAATTTCCAAAGAAGGTATCACGGTAGACCCGGCGAAAGTAGAGGCAGTGGCTGAATGGAAGAGGCCAGAAAACCCCACTGAGATTCGCAGTTTCTTAGGGTTGGTTGGGTACTATAGACGCTTTATTAAGAACTTTTCCAAACTGGCCGGCCCTTTAACCGACCTGACGAAGAAAAATGGTCGTTTTGTGTGGGATACTAGATGTGAAACTAGTTTTCAGGAATTGAAGCGAAAGTTAACCATGGCTCCTATTCTGGCCTTACCTAATGGGAAGGACTGTTTCACTGTTTATACTGATGCTTCGAGGGAAGATTTGGGATGTGTGTTGATGCAAAACAAGAACGTGATTGCTTTTGCCTCTAGGAAACTGAAAACCTATGAACAAAACTATCCTACCCATGACTTGGAGCTAGCTGCTGTGGTCTTTGCTCTGAAAAAGTGGAGACACTATCTATACGGGGTTACCTTTGAGGTTTATTCAGACTATAAGAGGCTTAAGTACCTCTTTTTCCAAAAGGAGTTGAATATGAGGCAACGCCGGTGGATGGAACTCTTAGAAGATTATGATTGCATGATCAACTACCATCCGGGTAAGGCTAATGTAGTAGCTGACGTCCTAAGTCGAAAGGCTCAAGTAGCGGGGTTGATGGTCAAGGAGTGGGAGATGTTAGGAGCAGTTAGTGAATGGAACCCTAATTTAGAACGTCAAAAGGTGACCTTTGGGAATATCCGGGTAACATCTACTATTCTTGATCGAATTAAAGAAGGCCAAGAGAAAGATCCGATGGTACAAAAGTGGAAGGAAAAGGTAGTAAAGAGAGCATTACCTGATTTCAATTTGAGCCCTGAAGGGATTTTAAAGTATAGGAA
The DNA here is from genome assembly GCF_003713205.1 of Coffea eugenioides. Lineage (NCBI taxonomy): Eukaryota > Viridiplantae > Streptophyta > Magnoliopsida > Gentianales > Rubiaceae > Coffea > Coffea eugenioides. The sequence goes on from NC_040041.1 coordinate 29,781,948, forward strand.
CCGAGTAGTGGTGGCCAATGATGAAAACCTGAAAAGAGAGCTTTTGGAGGAAGCCCATCGATCGAAATACACGATCCATCCTGGTAGTAATAAGATGTATCAAGACTTGCAACAGTTGTACTGGTGGGATAAGATGAAGAGGGAGATTGCTCAATATATCCAAACCTGTCTGATTTGCCAGCAAGTCAAGGCCGAACACCAAAAACCCTCTGGACTTTTACAACCTCTTGAGATACCTGAATGGAAGTGGGAAAATATCACGATGGACTTTTTTTCTGGATTGCCAAAAACTCAAAAAAGACATGATGCCGTTTGGGTGATCGTTGATCGGTTAACCAAATCAGCTCATTTCTTACCTGTGAATATGAAGTATTCCATGGATAAATTGGCTCGGTTGTACATGGATGAAATTGTGAGGTTACATGGGGTCCCAGTGAGTATAGTTTCGGACCGAGATCCTCGTTTTGTATCGAGATTTTGGCAGAAGTTTCAGGAGAACTTGGGGACCAAAATGAATCTTAGTACCACTTATCACCTCCAGACGGATGGACAGTCAGAGCGGACAATTCAAACCCTCGAAGATATGTTACGGACTTGTATTCTAGACTTTGGGGGTAATTGGGGCCAGCATATGACTTTGGTAGAGTTCGCCTATAATAACAGTTACCATGCGTCCCTTCAAATGGCGCCGTATGAAGCTCTCTACGGACGGAAGTGTCGTTCACCCATTTATTGGGATAAAGTAGGGGAAAAGAAGGTTCTAGATCCAACAACCATTTCCTGGATGGAGGATGCACAAGAAAAGGTTAAGTTGATCCGTCAACGACTCCAAACAACTCAAAGCCGACAAAAGAGCTGCGCAGATAACCGAAAGAAAGATTTGGAATTCGAAGTTGGAAACCGTGTTTTTCTTAAGATCACGCCACTACGAAGCGTCACTGTGGGTAGAGGAAAGAAACTTCAACCACGGTTCGTAAGACCTTACACGATTCTTCAACGAGTTGGGAAAGTAGCGTACCGACTCGAGTTGCCACCAACTTTATCTCGAATTCATGACGTTTTCCATGTCTCGATGCTTAAAAAGTACTATCCTGATCCAACCCACATTGTGCAACCTGAGGAGATTGAGATAGATGAAGCACTCACCTATGAAGAGAGACCTGTACAATTACTCGATCGAAGAATTAAGGAGCTGAGAAATAAACAAATCCCATTAGTAAAGGTTTTGTGGAGGAATCATGGAATAGAAGAGGCAATTTGGGAGGTGGAGAAGGAGATGCAAAAGAAATACCCTGAGCTGTTTAGTAACCCAGGTGAGCAATTTCGAGGGCGAAATTCTTTAAGGGGGAGAGGGTGTGAGAACCCAGAAAAAAAAAATTTTGGCATTATTTTATTCCTGTGCCTCCGTTTTCTTTTATTTTCTTTATTATATTACTTTTCTCAACATTTTATCAGTAAATATAGTTTTTAAATCATTTTCCTAATATAAGTTAGTTTATGAGAAATTAGGAGTGTATATTGGACGTGGGACCCGCTAGTGCATTAAGTGAGAGAAATTCGGCCAATTAGGTTAAATTTTACATAAAGGGATTTAATTACTAGGTGTTAGGAGATAATTGGAGGTTACCTAGATGGATTAACCATGAGGAGACAAGAAAATGACTTCTAGCAACAACAAAGTGCCAAGTGTCCATTTCTTATTGGAGTAGACTTGCCTAACTTTTGCCTAACTTTCTTTAACTTTACTAAAAGACTAATTTTGACCCAAATCATCCTCATTTCATGCTCTCCTTGCCCGAACCTCTCTAGAGGGAAAAGAAAAGAAAGCTTCAACCTTTCATCTTCTATTCTTGCACAAATCTTGAAAATCGACCGATTATTTCGTGAATTAGTCCACAAAATTGACTTGCTAAGGGAGTTTGAAGGACTTGGTGGAGTTGTTTTGGAAGAAAAATCTCTAAGCTACTACCTTTCTTGAAGAGTTAAGGTATTTTGCTTGGAACTCACTCTTTGTTCCTAATAATGGCCAATTGGTGCCTTATGGTAGCTAATTAGTTGATTTTATGGAAGATTTTATGGATTAGAGTGAAGTTAGCTAATTTTCTAATTTTTGTGGGAATTTTTCTGTTTTCCTATGATGGATATGGTTGGGCTTGAATTGATGGTTCTAAATGGTGTTAAATAGCTCTCTTGTGCATTAATTGCGGTTATTTGCGAAAAATTTTCGCTTGTGCGGAAAATTTCAGATTTAGGGTTCCTAACTGGGGGTTTTCTATGGTTGGTTGTTAGCTTCTAATTGGCTATGATTAAGGGGTATTGTGACCCTGATGAAGTATATTGAATGGCTTATGAATTGTTTGGGTGCTTGTGGTTGTTTTGGATGTATTTGAATGGTTGATTGTAGGTTGGAAAAGCTGAAATTTTAGGGGAAATGCTGTCCAAATGTCTAGGGTATTAGATTCTTGTGAGTTGGGTTGAGTTTGGATAGAAATGAACGGTTTTAGGGGTTGTTTCTACTTTTAACCCTAAATGTTATATGTTTTTCATTTCCAAGTTATATTTGGTTTTTGCCTTAATAGTTTGTTTAAAAAGGTATTCGACTCGTGTTCGAGTCTTAATTGTACTTTCTTGATTATTATAGGGTGTGCCGGTGATCCGAGCCTCACGTCGGGTGAAAACTTTTGAAATTGCTTTGTTTGACTTGGTAAGTGTACTACTCACATGTTTGTTATTCCGTGGCTTTCTTGTACTTGAAGTCTGTGATTGGACTAGTTATGATTATTGTTTAGGCTAGGTGAGACGAGGGTGTACTTTACCACTCTCGTACTCTCTGGCCTACTTGACTGTTTACTATATCATTTGAAATACTCTTGATTGTACTTGATTTGGTGTCGTTTGGACGTGTATCCAACGACCTTTACTGTTAACTTTGGACCTTTACTGTTAACTCTGAGCTCTACCTCATTGGAAGTCAATTGACTCGAGCCGGTAAGAACTTGGTCGAGGACATTTGACAAGCCATGGGGACTGTATTTGGGAATCTTTGGGTATGAGACCCTTGATTCCGGTATACTCGAGTATTACCAATTCTGTACTGCTTGGTGTTCGGGCCCGGTAAGGGGAATGTGTGGTGGACGGAAAATCGGAGTAAAGAGGAGTCTACGGTTATGGTTATCTGTATACATTGACGGAGAGTCAATGAGATGAGATCAAGTATGACAAAAGAGGAAAAGGGCTCTTGAGAGCCGTCCGTATCCTTTTATTCTCTATAGTTATGTGGTGTTGACTTTACTCACTTGATGAACGTATTTGGATTGAATATTCTTATGTTTATGTGATCTTGGTATATGTACGTGATAGTACCTCATTGGGCGAAAGCTCACTCCGTTAATTTTGTTTTCCTTACAGGGAACTATCTTTTGGACTTTTGCTTTTGAAGAATGAGTTGAGCTAGTTTAGAGATTTTGTATAGCTCCTTCATGATTGGAAACCCTAATTGTATTTGGATTCAAATATTGCCTTTTGATGTGTAAATATACGAATGTGGTTTTGTAAAAGTGTGTACTTATGTTCATGTGTTGTGTGACGACCCCACTTCTCCCAAGGGTGAACCCAAGGGTATCGGCGGGCCGCCTGCCTAGCTCGCGCCAGGACTCAAAACTTAAAGTTCGAAAGAGCACTAAATACAATATATACAATCCCAAAAGAGTTATAATTACATTCTCCAAAAGTATCGAGTCAAACCACCAAAACAAAAACAAACATCCTAACTGTTCAACTATTACAAGCCAAACTAACTATACTAGTATACGAACCAAAAGTCCCCGCGTCGGCCCCTGCTAAGGAAAACAAAAGGAATGGGGTAAGCTATATGCTTAGTAAGTAAACAGGGGCGAAAGCATAAATTTCACGTAACAGTTACACAATAAGAGTAAAGCAAAAGTAGAAAAGAACAACATCATATAATAAGGATACGGGTGGCTCCAAAGCCAATTCATGTGCCATGCATGATCTCCTGCCGACACTCCGTCGACCACAAATAATAGTCCGTAGAACTTCACTTGTGCACCCACCGACACCTTATCACCCTCACTGGCCAGTCACCTCACAAACTTGCCCAGGCGAACGAAATCACAAACTTGAGCTTGAGTCACAAGCTCGGGTCACAAAATTGGTCCACATACTCAGCGAACCGGGTTCACAAACTTGGTGACCTCAAACCAAGTTGGACTGACTTCGACCAAGCCCTAACCGGCTCGAATAGTCCCTCTAGGTATTGAGTTCAACCTCAAACTCACAAAATTCACAAAATTATTCAAAAGTCACCCTGAGCCACCAGCTCAAGGGTTTTAGTTCCAAAATTGCTCATATACATAAGCCATGTACAAATATGTGCGCAAATTAGGGTTTAGAGCGAGTGTGATAAAGTACACCCTCGTCTAAGTACCCTCTTCATACATATCAAATCACATAAGCAACTAACATACAAAAGCGGCCTGAATACTTACCCAAAATACAAAAGTAGTACTAAAGCAAAATCGCTTCGCGCGTGTTCGCTAGTAGTGGGCCCCACCGGCTCCGCCTAGCTCACCACTGTCTGAAATAGAAGATTGTGTCATAATATATCACAAACGGCCACTAACGTACTTAAAACAAGCAAAACGGCAAAATTGGCACGCGCCAGTGCGGAAACGGCAAACGGGACGGCCAGATCTGCCATCTCAAACCGTTTTGGTCAAAAGTTAGGCTAGGAGTGTCGGATAAAGGTGGGTGAGACACCGTTTCGAAGCTAAAAGGAAGAGCTACAACTTTAATTTAGGTATCTCAACCCAGATCTCAATAGGTATAGGTCAAAAATGCACGAAACAGTGCCAGCTGTTTCATTGCGGTTTACCAAACAGGCCCTGTTTGCAAGGCCGTAACTCACGGCTCAGAAATCGAAATCAAGAAATTACAGAGGCGTTAGAAAGCTGAAACATAAGGCTAAAACTTTGATGTTTTGGCCAATATCTGAATCCACTCAGAATAGAACAAAAATCGAGTGCCAAAATAACCGTCAGAACTGTCCAGATACAAGGCAGTTCTGACGATCTATATTGTTTGGGTCATAACAGAAGCTACGGAACTCGGATTCCGACGTAATTTATACCGTTTCGAAGCTGAGACCAAGATCTAAATTTCTTATGAAGGAGTTGACACCCAGATCGAATGGGATCAATACGGAAAAACCCACGGTCAGAAACTGAAATTCAAAACGTACACAAACGAACGTCTACAACAGGCCTGATGGTTTTGTCCATAACTCAGGATACACTAATCCGTTTGACCTGAAATTTTACAAGTAGATTCAGGACCTAAGAGGCTACAGTGTTGAAGAAGGCCACTCAATCCAGTTTCGAGTGTAACTAGGTCAAAAATGCAAGATACTACACCACCATCGTAAAAACAGATTCACAAAATGTATTCTAGCACAAACATCATGAAACAGGCTACCTAAGTCCAAATTCCGAGATTCCAAAGCCATATGAAAGCTAAGATTTAAGGCTACATTTCATCAGAAGACCATAACAACCAATTCAGAAGCAATCCCAACCAAAACAACCAATTACAATCGCAGTTCTTACATTCGGCCAAAACCAGAACAACAAGGGTAAATTCGACTTTTCTCACTCTACGGTACTCCGATTGACCTGAAATTTTACAGGCACCTATAAAATGTCATTACCTACAACTTTTATGTTTTAAGCCAAGGCCAATTCGGCCTCTATCTATGACCAAAATTTTCGGACAGAATGAAGAACCAAGAACCCTAATTTTTCCAGATTTCTTCCAAAACAGAAATTACTTGAAATCTTCCACTTTTTCCACCCTCTAGAATCATTATATACCATTTCCAATCATCATAAACAACCACACCATCATAATCCAATTAAACCAGAAAAATCATCATAAAATAGAAAACTTCACCAAATCACTCCAAACCAAGATAAAAACCAGAAATTTCAGCACTTGAATCACCAATAAGCATAACATAAGCATCATTAGGTGTAGTAGGGTGGTTCAACCCTCACTTACCAAGAAACAAGAGAGAGGAAGATGTTGGTCACCTTAGCTCTTCCAAAAAGCTTCACTAAACAACTTACTAACACTAATAGGAGATGTTTTATGGAGTAAGTTCAAGATTAAACGGTTAAGTTGTTGATTTGGGCAAGATTAGAGCAAGGAATTGAGAGAGGTTTTTCTTCTTTTGCTTGGAGAGAGAGTCGGCCAAGAGGGAGAAAAGAATGAGGAATTTTTGGTTATTTTTGGTGATTTATTTGGTCAAAATAGAAAAAGGTGAATAGTGGTCTTATGGTAAGATTAAATCTTATGGTGACACTTGTCACCTTTTATTAAATATCTACCTAACTTTTCTCTCTCATATCAATCCAAATTGCAACCTCTACTTATCTCTTAACACCCGGTAAATTTTACACAGTATCCGAAACTTAACCTAATCGGCCGAATTTTTCCGAACTTTTCGCACTTGTGGGTCCCACGTCCGTTATATATTCTTAATTTTCTAAAAACTCTCCAATACTAGGAAAATCATTTTAAAACTATTTTTGCTCATAAACTTTATCTGGGGAATTTTCTAATAAAGAAAATATAGGAAAACGGGTTTTCAATCTTAACCGGAACTGAGGGTTTAAATCGTAATCCTTACTTAGGGTTTTCGAAATACTCCCAAAACCAAACGTTACCGCCCAATTAATGAATATATCAACGTAGAACGAACTGGGGCCTCACAATCTCCCCCACTTAGGACAATTTCGTCCTCGAAATTGCAATCAACGAGCTAAGGGTTGAAAAACTCGAAATAATCAAAAGATCAAAAGGTGTACATATATATACAAGTCACGCCAAAATGTACGCAATATAATGCACCATATACACCAAGAGACATTTCAAGTTAGACAAAGTCAAGTGCAGCAAGTACTATAGATGCAGGTATTAACATACCACAAGTAAATGACATGTAGGGACAATACAAGGGCAAATGAAAGAAACGCGACTTGTCGTCCCACACTCAGTGAAAACCACCCTCGTCCGGTTTCTTACTCCACTTCCCAAAGTGCCCGTTGATCTCTTGTACTCACTCTAGCCAGACAAAGCTTGTTCATGTTCCCCAAAATGCAAATCTCAAGTACTTAGCAGCGCCTCAACTCTGGAGTACTCAGGCACAAGAATCCGAAATAAGATAATTCACATCTCAAGCTGCAGTCCCAAGAGTAAACTATCTACAATCGAAATTCCTACCTGACGAACCTACCTATGGTCCTCAGATACCATGAGAAAGATTTAAGGCCTATAACATTTATGATCCATAACTTATGCTTGACCGAGCATCTAGTCCTTCATACTTATTCACCACTTCATCCAGGCTCACCCCGCGCAGAGACCACGCGAAGCAGCTATAGGTTTTATCCCTCAATTGCTTAACTTTCAAATAAAATCAAATCCCACAGTCCGGCATCCTAAACTTTCAGCCTAGGATACACTACAGAGATTTGAAACCTAAGCTCTGATACCAACTGTGACGACCCCACTTCTCCCAAGGGCGAACCCAAGGGTATCGACGGGCCGCCTGCCTAGCTCGCGCCAGGACTCAAAACTTAAAGTTCGAAAGAGCACTAAATACAATATATACAATCCCAAAAGAGTTATAATTACATTCTCCAAAAGTATCGAGTCAAACCACCAAAACAAAAACAAACATCCTAACTGTTCAACTATTACAAGCCAAACTAACTATACTAGTATACGAGCCAAAAGTCCCCGCGTCGGCCCCTGCTAAGGAAAACAAAAGGAATGGGGTAAGCTATATGCTTAGTAAGTAAACAGGGGCGAAAGCATAAATTTCACGTAACAGTTACACAATAAGAGTAAAGCAAAAGTAGAAAAGAACAACATCATATAATAAGGATACGGGTGGCTCCAAAGCCAATTCATGTGCCATGCATGATCTCCTGCCGACACTCCGTCGACCACAAATAATAGTCCGTAGAACTTCACTTGTGCACCCACCGACACCTTATCACCCTCACTGGCCAGTCACCTCACAAACTTGCCCAGGCGAACGAAATCACAAACTTGAGCTTGAGTCACAAGCTCGGGTCACAAAATTGGTCCACATACTCAGCGAACCGGGTTCACAAACTTGGTGACCTCAAACCAAGTTGGACTGACTTCGACCAAGCCCTAACCGGCTCGAATAGTCCCTCTAGGTATTGAGTTCAACCTCAAACTCACAAAATTCACAAAATTATTCAAAAGTCACCCTGAGCCACCAGCTCAAGGGTTTTAGTTCCAAAATTGCTCATATACATAAGCCATGTACAAATATGTGCGCAAATTAAGGTTTAGAGCGAGTGTGATAAAGTACACCCTCGTCTAAGTACCCTCTTCATACATATCAAATCACATAAGCAACTAACATACAAAAGCGGCCTGAATACTTACCCAAAATACAAAAGTAGTACTAAAGCAAAATCGCTTCGCGCGTGTTCGCTAGTAGTGGGCCCCACCGGCTCCGCCTAGCTCACCACTGTCTGAAATAGAAGATTGTGTCATAATATATCACAAACGGCCACTAACGTACTTAAAACAAGCAAAACGGCAAAATTGGCACGCGCCAGTGCGGAAACGGCAAACGGGACGGCCAGATCTGCCATCTCAAACCGTTTTGGTCAAAAGTTAGGCTAGGAGTGTCGGATCAAGGTGGGTGAGACACCGTTTCGAAGCTAAAAGGAAGAGCTACAACTTTAATTTAGGTATCTCAACCCAGATCTCAATAGGTATAGGTCAAAAATGCACGAAACAGTGCCAGCTGTTTCATTGCGGTTTACCAAACAGGCCCTGTTTACAAGGCCGTAACTCACGGCTCAGAAATCAAAATCAAGAAATTCCAGAGGCGTTAGAAAGCTGAAACATAAGGCTAAAACTTTGATGTTTTGGCCAATATCTGAATCCACTCAGAATAGAACAAAAATCGAGTGCCA
>NC_040041.1:29791988-29813084 GCF_003713205.1 Coffea eugenioides
CAAAGTTTTAATTGATCCTGGTGCCACTCATTCGTTTGTTAACCCTGATTTCATGTGTGGCATCGATATAAAACCTGCTAGCTTACCATATGACTTAGAGGTTAGTACACCTACGGGGAATCAACGTTTGGTGACTAGTATGGTTTATAGGGATTGTGATGTATGGGTTGGTGAAAGGAGATTTCTAGGAGACCTGATTAGCTTGTCCATTAAGGGGTACGACGTGATTTTGGGTATGGACTGGTTAGCCAAATATAACGCCCAACTGGATTGTAAAACGAAGATAGTGGAATTTCGCATTCCTGGTGAGGCAACCTTAAGGTTGGATATAAGGGGTAGGTTAGCCTCATCTGCTCTCATTTCGGGCATTCGAGCTAGAAAACTGATAAGTAGAGGTGCGCAAGGATATTTGGCCTTTCTAATTAATACCCCTACGGATAAGTTAAAAGTGGAAGACGTGGCCGTAGTGAGGGAATTTCCGGATGTTTTCCCTGATGAGTTAGTGGCTTTACCTCCGGAAAGAGAGATAGAATTCCGAATAGATCTTTTACCTGGAACCGCACCTATCTCGAAAACCCCTTACCGAATGGCGCCTGCAGAACTTAAGGAGCTTAAGTTGCAACTGCAAGACCTTTTGGAGCGGGGATTCATTCACGAGAGTGAGTCTCCTTGGGGAGCTCCGGTCTTGTTTGTGAAGAAGAAGGACGGCACGTTGAGGATGTGCATTGACTATAGGGGGCTGAACAACGTGACGATCAAGAACAAGTATCCACTGCCCCACATCGACGAGTTGTTTGACCAGCTGCAAGGAGCAGTGGTCTTCTCGAAGTTGGACCTCCGACAGGGGTACTACCAGTTGTTGATTAGGAAGGAGGACATTCCGAAGACTGCTTTCAACTCGAGATACGGGCATTACGAGTTTGCCGTTATGCCCTTTGGATTGACTAATGCTCCTGCCGCCTTTATGGACTTAATGCATAGGGTTTTTAAACCCTACCTGGACCGATTCGTCGTGGTATTTATTGACGACATTTTGGTCTACTCCAAGTCACGCGAGGAGCATGAGAAGCATTTGAGAATGGTGTTGCAGACATTGAGGGAACATCAGCTGTATGCCAAGTTTAGTAAATGCGAGTTCTGGTTGGAGAGAGTAGCGTTTCTAGGGCACGTGATCTCTCACGAAGGTATTTCGGTGGATCCAGCGAAGGTTGAGGCCGTGACAAATTGGAAAAGGCCAGAAACTCCCACGGAGATTCGCAGCTTTCTAGGGCTAGCTGGGTACTACCGACGGTTTATTAAAGATTTTTCCAAACTGGCAGGACCTTTAACTGACTTGACAAAGAAGCATGGCCAGTTTATCTGGAACGGCCGATGCGAAACAAGTTTTCAAGAATTAAAGAAAAGATTGACCATGGCTCCAGTACTGGTCTTGCCCAATGGAGTGGACGGGTTTGTAGTATATGCGGATGCGTCGCGAGAAGGACTGGGGTGCGTTTTAATGCAGAATCGAAATGTGATTGCTTTCGCCTCTAGAAAATTGAAGCTTCACGAGCAAAACTACCCGACTCATGATCTAGAATTAGCCGCAGTGGTGTTTGCTCTGAAAAAGTGGAGGCATTACCTATACGGGGTGACCTTCGAAGTGTTTTCGGATCACAAAAGTCTTAGATACCTTTTCTCCCAGAAGGAATTAAACATGAGGCAACGGCGATGGATGGAATTCCTGGAAGATTACGACTGTACGATCAATTACCATCCGGGAAAGGCAAATGTGGTAGCAGATGCCTTGAGTCGTAAGGTGCAAGTAGCAGGGCTAATGATTAAGGAGTGGGGTTTGCTAGAATCCGTGTGCGAGTGGAAACCCTGTCTAGGGAGCCATAAGGTGATATTTGGCAATGTTAGGGTTACCTCCACTCTACTGGAACGTATTAAAGAGGCACAAAAAGAAGATTTGATGGTACAGAAATGGAAAGAGAAAGTGGATAAGGGAGAAACTACGGACTTCAATTTGAGTCCTGAGGGTATTTTAAAGTACCGAAACCGAGTGGTGGTACCAAAGGATGAGGCATTGAAAGCAGAAATTCTGGAGGAAGCTCATAGATCTAAGTACACAATCCATCCGGGTAGCAGCAAGATGTATCAAGACCTGAAAGGAACCTATTGGTGGGACAATATGAAGAAGGAAATCGCGCAATATGTACGAAAATGTCTCATTTGCCAGCAAGTGAAGGCAGAGCATCAAAAACCATCGGGTCTGTTACAACCCTTGGAGATACCCGAGTGGAAGTGGGAAAACATCACCATGGACTTTGTTTCCGGTTTACCGAGGACGCAAAAGGGACACGATGCCGTTTGGGTAATCGTTGATCGATTAACCAAGTCGGCCCATTTCTTGCCGGTGAACATGAAGTATTCAATGGACAAGTTGGCTCGACTGTACATGGATGAAGTAGTAAGATTACACGGTGTTCCTGTGAGCATCGTTTCCGATCGGGATCCACGGTTTGTGTCTCGGTTTTGGCAGAAGTTTCAAGAAACCCTGGGGACGAAACTCAATTTAAGCACTACCTATCACCCTCAGACGGATGGCCAGTCAGAACGGACAATTCAGACGCTCGAGGACATGCTACGAACGTGCATTCTGGACTTTGGAGGCAATTGGGGTCAGCACATGACCTTAGTCGAATTTGCATATAACAATAGCTTCCATTCGTCAATTCAAATGGCTCCGTACGAAGCTCTCTACGGACGCAAATGCCGCTCACCGATTTACTGGGATGAAGTTGGTGAAAAGAAAGCACTAGATCCGGCAACCATTCCATGGATGGAAGAGGCTCAAGAGAAGGTCAAGTTGATAAGGCAACGGATCCAAACCGCTCAAAGTCGCCAAAAGAGCTACGCGGATAATCGAAGAAAAGATTTGGAATTTGAAGTTGGAGACCATGTGTTTCTAAAAATCACACCTTTACGAAGTCTTACAACGGGCAAAGGAAAGAAGCTTCAACCACGGTACGTCGGACCCTACAAGATCCTTCAGAGGGTTGGAGCGGTCGCGTATCGATTGGAACTACCGTCTAATCTTTCTCGAATCCATGACGTATTTCACGTCTCGATGCTAAAGAAGTACCATCCTGACCCATCTCATGTTTTAAAACCGGAGGATATCGAAATAGATGAATCACTGGCCTATGAAGAGAAACCGGTCCAAGTGCTCGATCAAAAAGTCAAAGAGCTCAGAAACAAGCGGATTCCACTAGTGAAGGTGCTATGGAGAAACCACGGAGTTGAGGAAGCCACCTGGGAAATGGAAGAGGAAATGCGAAAGAAATACCCAAACCTTTTCGGGGATTAAGGTGAGAAATTTCGAGGACGAAATTCTTTTAAGGGGGGGAGAGTGTGAGAACCCGTAAAACCCTAATATTTTTCCTAGGGTTTATTTCCCCTTAATTGCATGTTTTCTGCATTTTCTGGCTTAGAAATATTTTCCTAGTGGATTTTATGGGCAATTATAGTTTTAAGATGATTTTTCTAGCATTGGTGAATTTTTAGAAAATTAAGAGTAAATAGTGGACGTGGGACCCACTAGTGCGAAAAGTTCGGAAAAATTCGGCCAATAAGGTTAAGTTTCGGATACTGTGAAAATTTTATCGGGTGTTAAGTGATAAGTAGAATGGGTGATGTGATTGATGTGAGAGAGAAAGGAAAGATAAGAATGCATTTATGGAGGTGACAAGTGTCACCTCCTCATTGGATGAACTTGAAGAACACTATTCACCTTTTGACATTTTTTTTTTTTGACTTTTGACCCAACTAAGTAAATATCCAAAAATTCACCAAAAATCATCATTTTTCTTCTCTTGTTGGCCGGCTCTCCTTAGCTCAAGAAGGAAGGGAACTTCTCCATTTTGCAAGCTTCCACTTGGTCCAATCTACCACAAACCAAAGCCTAGAGTTGATTTCACTCCATAAAAACTTTCCTTCTAGTGTTAGTAAGTAGTTTGGTGAGATTTGTTTGAAGGCCTAAGGTGCTCCACATCATCCTCTCTCTTGTTTCTTGGTAAGTGAAGCTTGAAACACCCTACTACCTCTAATGATGCTTATTTAGTGCTTAATGGAGGCATGAGTGTTGAAATATATGATTTGTTTCTTGATTTGAAGAGTTTTGGTGAAGTTTTCTATTTTCTTGGGAATTTTTCTGGTTTCATATGAAATGAATGTTGTGGCCATCTTTGATGATTGGCAATGGACTATAATGGCTCTAGTGGGTGTGAAATGTGGACAAATGCAACTAATTTTGGATTTGGATAGAAAATTGGAAAGTTAGGGTTTGAAAATCCCCAATTCTGTCCGGTTTTAGATCACTAGGTTAGAGGCCGAATTTGACTTTGCTCAAAACATGAAAGTTGTAGGTATTGATGTGATGGAGATGTCTGTAAAATTTCAGGGCATTTGGATTAGTGTGGAGTGAGTTATGACGACATTACTGTAGCTGTTCTGCTTTGGACAGAATGCGAAAACTGCGATAGTAATTGGACATTTTGACTGGATTTGGTTTAGATTTTGGAGTTGGTGTCTTCTGATGAAATGTAGCTGAATGTCTTAGCTAACATATGCCTTTGGAATTTTGGCATTTGGACTTGTATAGACTGAGATATACCGATTACAGTTTTCTGTCTTTTGCAAACCTGTTTTGGGAATTCTGGTATAGTTTTTGGCATTTTTGACCTAGTGGTGCTAGGAACTGGATTGAGTGCCCTTCTGCATTGTTGTATCCCTGTTTCATAGCTTCGAAATGGTGGGTCTTACACCCCCAACCGATAACCATAGTGAAATTGACGCCATTACCGCATTCTAAGCTCAAACACGGTTTTTCTATCGAGGCTTAAGTTAAGGCCATATATTAATTTCTGGTTTGCTATCATGCCTACTTATGCATGTGAAACCCTATTGGGGTTGTGTTTAGCATTGTTTGATGACTCGTTCTCGAGTTTCATTGCATTTGTTGTGTGATTCTAGGGCGTGACGGTAGCTCACGGCGTCTTGGTGATCACGGTGTATGAAACACCATTTTCTCACTTGGTGAGTATACTACTCACTTGATGGATTACTATGTGGCTTTGTTAGATGTTATGTGATGCCTTAATGGCCTACTTGGATATTGAAATTGATCAAGGTGAGGGTGTACTTGACCGCCCTCACCTCTTTTGTTATTGTCACTGATTGGTTACCGTTTTATTGCATTACTGAACTTGATATATTGGTTGGTAAATTCCATTTCATGGAAACCGAATTGATGTCGTTTGGACGATGTCCAACGGCCATACTGCATTACTGAGCTCAACTCCGTTTGGTAGTCAATTGGATCGAGCCGGCGAGGGCTTGGTCGTGAAGATTGAATTGCCACGGGGACTGTACTGGGGAACCTTGTGGTATGAGACCCTTGGTTCCGGTAAACTCGAGTATTACCAAAAGCTACTGAAATGGAGTGCGGGCCCGGTTGGGGTATGTTGGGTGGAAGGAATGGAAGTAAAGAGTTGTCTACGGTTTGGTATTTTAACATTGACGGAGAGTCAATGAGATTGGTTCAAGATTGCAAGCGTGGAAATGGGCTCTTGAGAGCCGACCGTATCCTTTTACCATTTTACTTCATTGCTCATTTGTGCACTTTAAATGAAGGTTCATTCTTATATGACTTTGATTGCTTATTGGGTGGTATACCACTGGGCCTTGGCTCATTCCGTGTTATTTGTTTTCCTTACAGGAATATAAATGCTTTTGAAAATGGACTGGATAGTCAATTGCCATACTGAGCTTGTACATGTCTTTTGTATCGCTCTCGAAGTGAAACCCTAATGTAACGGGTTCATTTCCTTTTGATAGGCAAATCGAATGTGTACTCCTTAATGAATGGTTGGCATGCCATTATGGTTGTAAATGATGATTTCCATTGTATATATATGTTTATATGTTGAATTGATGTTTGGATGAACTTCGGAGCGAATCGGCTTTCAAACGGCAAAAGAGAAAAAATTTGGCAAAAGCTCACTGGCCTGAATCCGGCCAGGAATCCGGCCAGAAACTGGCCGGATTGAAGGCCGGATTGCCTGAGAAAAATTGGAAACCCGGCCAGTTGCTCACTGGCCGGTATCCGGCCAGACAATCCGGCCGGAATCTTGGCCGGATTTCCGGCCGGATTGGGTGGAACTTTTGAAAAAAAAAACGAGTTGCTCACTGGACAGTATCCGGCCAAGAATCCGGCCGATAATCCGGCCATATTCCGGCCGGATTCTGGCGTGTCCAGCACTATCCATTTCGGATTCAATTTTTGTTTTTTTTTATTTTTTGTGTTTTCTGACTTGTTTGCGCGCAATGGTATGTTCCGGAACGTTATAGAACGACGTTAACTGTACCGTAGTCCTGGCGAGAGCTGGGCAGGCAGTCCGCTAACCCCTTTGGTTCGCCTTAGGGGAAGGTGGGGCTGTCACATAATGCATTTACCGCACTAGCGGGTCCCACGTCCAAAATACGCTCTTAATTTCTCAAAAACTAACTGATACTAGAAAAATCATTTTAAAACTATCTTTGCTCATAAACTTTATCTAGGGAATTTTTCTAATAAAGAAAATGTAGAAAAGCCGGGCGATTAAATTAAATAAACCCTAGAAAATTAGAAAATTTCCGGGTTCTCACACTCATTCTTTTCGGGGCGTCACAATCTCCCCTCCTTAAAAGAATGTCGTCCTCGACATTCCATCTTGTACCAATCAAGTCGAGACATCCCGCAAGAATCACTAATATTGCAAACCAAACCCACAGTCCGGCATCCTAAACTTCAAGCCTAGGATACACTACAAAGATCTGAAGCCTAAGCTCTGATACCAACTGTGACGGCCCCACCTTCCCCTAAGGCGAACCAGAGGGTTCGGCGGGTCGCCTGCCCAGCTCTCGCCGGGACTCAGTCGCTCACTACAGTCCTCAAACGAATATAAGATAAATCTCAAATATTACATCAAATTCTCCAATAATTACATGTCAAAAGCAAAGCGGAAATAATTCTCAACTATACATAAAATGATTTCCAAATCCAAATTGTACAAAACATAGGCCATCCAGTCACGTGCACAAGTACTACAAGTCCTTCCTTCGCCTTGAGCCCTGTGGAGGGGAATAAAATATTTTTGGGGTGAGCTAAAAGCTCAGTGAGTAGCCAGTAAAATCAGTAATCAAATCGGTTTAACAATAGTTCATTTCAATGATGTCATTGATTCATAAATCAAATGATAAATCCAGAAACAATTACGACATTTACAAAACATTAAATATGGAGTATCAAGAATTCAAGAAACATTTACAATGGAAAGCGATAGTAACATTCATTAAAAGGATACGGGTGGCTCCCAAGCCAACTCTTTTGTCGAGTTTGATCACTGGTTGACCCTTAAAATCCTGAGCTACACAGCTCACTTCTCTTGCCCAAGTCACGAGCAATAAATGCTCTAAAATATTTTTCAAGCAATAAATGCTCTAGTTCAAGCAATAAATGCTCTCAAGCAATAAATTCTCTGGTTCAAGCAATAAATGCTCTGGTTCAAGCAATAAATGCTCTGCAAATATTCACAAGCCATGAATGCTCTATAACAAATCAGAAAAATCATATTTCATAGGTATTAATAGCAACTAATGGGGTTTAGATCGAGTGCGATAAAGTACACCCTCGCCTAAGTGCCCATTCATAGTAAACTCATTTTTGTATTGAGTTACACAGAAATCCTGATCACTCACATACAAGCACGCATGATATGCAAGAAAACAGTTCAAAAGTAACTTTGGAAACAGGTCAAAAGTAAATAAGACAAGAAAACAGTTCAAAAGTAAATAATGCAGGAAACGGTTCATAATTAACTTTAGAAATAGTTTGAAGTCACTCACCTCAATGGCTCAGAAATCATCCATCATATAACATTGCCTTGCTCAAATCCAAGTCTTAGATCACAAACTCAATGCAAACAAGTCCTTTAAAAGTTCGGACAGCACTTCCCCTAAATTTGCTTACTTTTCCAACTATCATGGCTTCATTATATCCTCAGCCAGTCCCAAAGGTACACACACAACAACAAGTTCATCCAATAGCCATTCAGCAAGCTCCAAGTAGTACTAGTACAAGTCAAGCTAGGGAAAAGTCCGGAAATGAAAGTTAAGCTCAAAACCAGAAAAATAGTTTTGACGTCATTTTGCGGTAATGGTATCAAAGGCACTACGATGGTCGGATGAAGGTGAAAGACCCACCGTTTCGAAGCTAAGAGATAGGGCTACAATATTATAGAAGGTCACTCAACCGAGTTTCGAGTGTAACCAGGTAAAAAATGCAAGAAACTACACCAGAATCACAAAAACAGATTCACAGAATGTATTCTAGCGGAAACATCATAAATCAGGCTATCCAAGTCCAAATCCAGAAATTCTAAAACCAACTGAAAGCTAAGAAACAGGGCTAAATTTCATCAGAAGGCCTCAACAATCAATTCGGAAGTAATTCCAGCCAAAACAACCAATTACAGGCGCAATTCTTACATTCGGGTAAAACCAGAATAGCAATAGTAATTTCGACTTTTCTCACTCTACGCTACTCCGATTGACCTGAAATTTTGTAGGCACCTCCAAAATGTCATTATCTACAACTTTCATGTTTTAAGATAAGGCCAATTCGGGCTCTATCTATGAGCTAAAAATTCAGGCAGAATGTTCCTTCACAAAACCTAATTTTCTGAAATTTCTTCCAAAACAGAAATTGATTACAATTGTCCACTTTTTCCACCTTCTAGAATCATTATATACCATTTCCAATCATCATAGATAGCCACACAACCATGCTTATATTAAAACAGAAAAATCCCCAAAAATAATAAAACTTCATCACTTCAACCACAAATCAAGAAATAATCCATAATATTGCATCTCATACTACCACTAATCATGAATTGAACATCATTAGAGGAAGGAGAGGGGTCCTTCACAACTCACCTTAGCAATACAAGAAAGAGAGCAACTAGTCACCTTAGCTTTCAAAACAACTTCACAACCAAGCTCAACTCCACCAAACTAAGAGGTTTTATGGAGTAATTGGAAGATTAATCGGTTTAATTGAAAGATTTGGGCAAGATTGGAGACTAGAAAATTGAGAGCTTTTCTTTCTTTCTTTGAGCAAGAAAGTCGGCCAAGAAGCTTGCAAAATTGTATTAATTTTGGTCAATTTTTAGTATTTATTTGGTAAAGGTAAAGGTAAAGTTAAATGGTCAAAGTCAAGAGTAAATTGGATGGTGACACTTGTCACCTTTAGGTTTAAAACTTATCTTTTTGTCTCTCCATTAGAAATATCTTAACACCTTGTAAAATAATATCACTTAATATAAAATTCCAACAAGTTGTCAAAAATATAATGCATTTACCGCACTAGCGGGTCCCACGTCCAAAATACGCTCTTAATTTCTCAAAAACTAACCGATACTAGAAAAATCATTTTAAAACTATCCTTGCTCATAAACTTTATCTGGGGAATTTTTCTAATAAAGAAAATGTAGAAAAAGGGGGCGATTGAATAAAATAAACCCTAGAAAATTAGAAAATTTCCGAGTTCTCACACTCATTCTTTTCGGGGCGTCACACAAATTCCAGTGTAACCCAGTCAAATTCCCAATTCACAGAACCAAATTCCAACTAATAGACCAGTTAACCGCACTACCTTTAAATGGCCATATCTCAAGCTACCAAAGTCCGTTTAAGGCGTTCTTGGAGGCGTTGAAAAGCTAAGACAAAGTAATGAAACTTTCATGTTTTGGCAAATGGCTAAATCAGCACGGATCATAGTTAATAGACACTGTCAATTGGATGAACTGTCCAAAACGGATCACTGGATGCATCCTAGGGCAGTGAGGGTATTTTGGTCTTTTCACAGGATACATTGCTCCGATTGGGCTAAAATTTTGTAGGAAACCATAAAATGTCATTCTCTACAACTTTCATGTTTTGTGCTAAGCCTAGTTCAGCTTCTAACATGATGAAATAGAACCGGACAGAACTGAAGCTAAGATTTCCAGAAATCTGGAATTTTACGGTTTCAAAGGAAACTTTCTTCATTTCTTGCTTCAATCACCACCACAACCTCTTATATAAGCTTAGATACAACATATATTATCCATACAACAAGTATAGGTAGAAAATCATCAAACCCTAACTCACATACATCACCTCAAAATCATAACAACAACTTGTATAGCTACTAATATAACCAAAACATGAGCTATATAACATCTTAAACAAAAATAAAAGAACCAAAGCCATGGGTCAGACCTTATACCTCAACAAAAGGGCTTGCAAGAGTAATACTTCACCTCCTCTTGAAATTTTTGGTTCCCTTAGCTTCCCAAGTTCACAACTCACAAGTTAATCGGTTTAGAATCTTGTTTCTTTCACTCAAATGGTGCAAATCAAGATGAAAGAAGGTTGTTTTTCTTTCTCTCTCTTTCTCCCTCTCTTAAGATCGACCAAAACAGAAAGAAATGAAGGAAAATGAGCTAAAATGAAGGATAAAAGAACAAGGAAAAAAATTAATCAAAGAGCCATAGGGTGGTGACACTTGTCACCACCAAAGCCATGCAAATTTTTCTCTCTTTCCCTTGCATTTTTTGCCACAAATTTCAGCCATATGGATGAGTATGAGGGGGGGATATTTTTCAGAAATATCAAGAGTATGTGGTGGTAGGGAAGTGGTGGTCAAGTGATGGGTTCAATCGGTAGTGATCGATACCCGTCGGTTCGGGCCGATTTTCTTAAATCGCGTATACTAGGGTTTTTTCTTCCTATTCACTAACTTTATATCATTGCTTCTAATCACATATTATTTCTCACCTAAAAGTCACTCTTAAGCACCAAATTTGATCCTCGCTCCGTACCGGATAATTACACTACGGATACGCGCGAAAACCCTAACTTGCTCCAACTTGGAAACGAAAAGTGAAACCCTGCTTTCTAGGTTCATTTGCACTTATTGTTGGGTGATTGAGTAGTAGGGCTATAATAAATGAATAATTTTCAATTAAAAGGGCATTTTTAAGAAAACGTGAGGGGTTTTACAATTCCATAAATTGAATTTAGAGTTTCGGTTAAAATATGAGGTTTTAAATCAAACCCAAATAAATAACTTTAGTCTCTTCTTTAAAACGAAATAATGTTTTTAAACTAAAAATAAACTAAAGAAACTGTAATATCCTCTTTAAGACTAAACAAAAGATGATCCTAAAAGTTGGGGTATCACAATATTAATTTCCTATACATTTTTATAAGGGAATATAGTTTTCAGATCATTTCTTTGATACAAGTTAGTCCACGTTAAGTTTGAAGTGTATTATCAACGTGGGACCTGCTAGTACGGTTAGTGCGGTAAAATTTTAACGACTAGAAGGAGTTTTGTGCAAAAGAAATTAGGTGACAAAAGGTGTTAAGAGATGATTGGAGGAGTAATAGATATTTGAGTGCTTAAGAGAGACAATTAGATAGACTTCCCTTGGATTTGTGCCACTTGTCAAGCACCAAGCCAATCTTGACCATGACCATGACCAAGATTAAGTTTAAAACTTATCCAACTCAAGTCAATCACCATTTTCTTCCTTTGCCTTCCATGATGGACGAATTTGGGAGGAGAAAAAGAGAGGGAGAGCTTCAAGTTCCATCTTAGATTATACTTTGTTTGAGTTGAAACCACAAAACTAAACCGATTAAACTTGCAATAAGGTGACAAGAAAGCTTTGGGTGGAGTGATTGTTGCATGGGCAGCCTTGTTTTTGTGTATTTCCTTGAGGTTTGAAGGTATTAAACTAAGAAACTCTTCTTCTACCTCTTATATTGTATTTTATTGGATAGATGACCTGAATCTTAGAAGTTTTATGGATGAAAACCTAGATTGGTAAAGGTTGATGGAATTTCAGCCTAGGGTTTCATTGGAAAAAAACTTGTTCTGTTCTGCCCGGTTTAATTTGTGTATGATAGAGGCCTAATTAGCCTTAGGTTAAAACATAAAAGTTGTATATAATGATGTTTTATAGTTTCCTGTAAATTTTCAGCCCAATCTGAGCTTGCTAGCTTGTGAAAATTCGGAAATACCCAGACTGGCCTAGGTAGGAGTTCAGCGAACAGGGTTGTCATTTCACCTAATCTGGCCGTGACTTTTCACCCTGATCCTTACCGAATTAGATTTTGGCCAAAACATAAAAGTTGTAGACAATGGTGTTAATGAGCTGTCTACAACATTTCAGCTCGATCCAAGCACTGTAGCATGTGAAATAACCAAAATACCCTTGACTATCCATGGACCTTGTTCCGCGCCCAGATTTCTGTTTTCGTGGAGTTTTCCATTTTTGACCATGAAAATGCATGATTTGGCTTTTGAGGTCTTCATAAGAAATGTAGGGTTATGTCTTGGCTTCGAAACACCATAAGATTCGTTTCAATCCGATAAGGGTAGCTTCAGTTATGGATATTGTGCCGAAAGGTGTTAAACGGAACTTTTATACGTTAATTGCGATCGTTGCGAAAATTTACGCTTGAGGGAATGAATTTCGGTTTCTAGGGTTTAATTGGGGGTTTTTCTAATGGTGGCTCTTAAGCTTCTAATTAGCTTTGATTGAGGGATATTGTGGCCTAATTAGATATATTTTATTGCTTATTAACAGTATGTGTGATTGGTAATATATTGTAGGTTGGAAATGAAGTATTTATGGGGAAATGCTGTCCGAACTTTGAGAATGTATGATTGTTTTGAGTTTGTGATTTAGGGCTTGGATTCGGGCAAGGTAATGATATATGATGGATGGTTTCTGAGCCGTGGAGGTGAGTGACCCTAAACTGTTTCCAAAGTTACTTACGAAGTGTTTCTTGCATTATTTACTCGTTTGCATATCATGTGTGCCGGCATGTGAGTCCATGAAATGATTTGGCTTAAATGAGTTCTTGGGGAGTCTTGTGCTGAACACCAACGTCTCCACCACTTTCGTGAGTTCGTGACATGATCTGGAGCACCAACGTTGCTCCCCCTTATTGTTTAACGTTAAAAGATCTATTTGAGCGTTGGGTGTTTAAGTGCAACGATTTCACTGGCTCACGAGAGCAAAAATACGAACATTTGATCTTGGAATCATGACATCATCGAAATGCATTATTGTGAAATATATTTGATTACTGATTTTAATGGTTACTCATTGAGCTTCTAGCTCACCCCAAAGCTATTTTATTCCCCTCCACAGGGCTCATGGTGAAGGAAGGCTTGTAGTACTTATTCACGTGGCTGGGTGGCATATATCTTGTACAGTTTGGATTTGGAATCATTTTATGTATAGTTGGGAATTGTTTCCGCTTCGCTTATGACATGTAATTATTGGAGAATTTGATGTGATATTTGGAACTTATATTGTAATTTATTTGAGGATTGTAGTGAACGACTGAGTCCCGACGAGAGCTGGGCAAGCGGTCCGCCGAACCCTCTGGTTCGCCTAAGGGGGAGGTGGGGCCGTTACAAATTCACTGAGCTTGACCGTCACCGTCAAAAGCCTCACAGTCTGTATTGACAGATTATAGACACACATAAGTGAAACGGCCATACAATAGCAGTTTATAGCTTAAACGATCGAAAACGGTCAAAAATAATAAAAAACGGTCAAAAACGACGTTAGGGCCAAAAGAATGTTGAAATTGTCCGAAACGGCCGGAATGGTAACAAAATAACAAAAGTAGTCCTAAATGGTCCAAAACGGCAAATACGGTTGCGAAATGCACGTGCGTGTGCGCAAAAATGAAAATGGTACAAAACGGGTTACACGATTTTGACTATAACTGGAGCTGTGGTTATTGGATCAAAATGTACTAGGTAGTGTCTCGAAACTTAAACAAAAGGTTACAACTTCCATGAAGTCATCTTGACCGAGTTTTCAGTGTATCCAAGTCAAATTTGTAAAATGCAGAACTAGAACTCCAAAG
Organism: Coffea eugenioides; assembly: GCF_003713205.1. Lineage (NCBI taxonomy): Eukaryota > Viridiplantae > Streptophyta > Magnoliopsida > Gentianales > Rubiaceae > Coffea > Coffea eugenioides. Next base: position 29,806,014 of record NC_040041.1, read on the forward strand.
GCTAGGTTAGTCCTCTAGTGAAAATTTAGCGGCATATCCCTTGTGTTTACCTATTTTTCAGCCATTTCTGGCTTCAATATTTTCCTCAAACAGTCCCAAAGTCACACACAAAATAACTTCATTTCAATAGCCGTTCAATAGGCTCAACGTTATACAAGTACAAAATTAAACTAGGAATATGTCCGGAAATGAAATGTAAGGCATAAATCAAAAGATAGATTTGCCGTCACTTAGCGTAACAAGCACAACCGAGGCTACACTTATCGGATTGGGGTGCAATTTATACCATTTTGAAGCTAAGACAAAGGCATACAACTTTGATGAAGACCACTCAGTCCATTTTGTAGTGTATCTAAGTCAAAATCTCAAATGACAGAACCAGAATCTCACATTCAGCTAGTTAACCGCCTTATACATAAACGACAATAACTCAGGCTATCGATGTCCGATTAAGACATTTTTAGGGCCGTTGGAAAGATAAGACATAGTACTACAACTTCTGTGTTTTGGCCAAATACTAATTCAGTACGGATCAGGGTGAAAACATGCTGTTAGATTGGTGAAATGTCAAAACTAGCCATAGATCTCTGCCTATGGCAGTTAGGGGTTTTTTTGTCTTTTCACAATCTACAGTGCTTGAATTGAGCTGAAATTTTGTAAGCAGCTATAAAATATCATTCCCTACAACTTTTATGTTTTGTACTAAGCCTAATTCTGTAACGACCCCACCTCCCCCTAAGGCATACCAAAGGGTTCGGCGGACCGCCTGCCTAGCTCTCGCTAGGACTCACTTACTCGTATCACGTGTATACGTCCATGGACCATAAATAACATCCACAATTCAAGCTTATAATTTACATTGATGCACAATCAAGATACAAAACCTCAATATACCCAAACGGGTTCAAAGCGTATATAATCCAGATACAAAACATTCTATTCGAGTAATAGCGCGAGTACAAGTCAAAAGTCAAAACAACTAGACTACGCTAGTCTTTACACGTCTCACGCCTCGCTCGTACCCCTGTAAGAAAAACAAAACTAACGGAGTGAGCCAAAGCTCAGTGAAGTTACAAATATCAAATTGGCCATCAAACAAAGTAACAACAGTGTAATAATGAAATAGCGAGCAAACAAATCCAATCAACGATATAATACTTCAGGTAGTCAAGAATATATGGATCATATTCACATGTAAGGATACAGTGGCTCATGTCTTGGCTCCATCCCAGCTTGACCGATTGGTAGTTGACACTCCGTCACCTTTCAAGTAATAACTAGTCCAGAAAGAAAATCCCACTTCACGCCTGTCTCCGTCCACCGATCAACCCCCTTATCCGGGCCCACACGCCACATGAAACACGGGTGGTAATACTCGAGTATACCAATTAGCCGAGGAGATAACACTCCACTCGACATTACTAGTTACCCAGGGTTCGTTATCTAATCGACCAGGCCCTTGCCGGCTCGACCCGATTAACTAGCCACAGGGTTTCTGGAATTTCAGGCAAGATATAATTCATATGCATGTAGAGCAAGTCAAGTGAAATCGGTAAACAAGTACAAATCTTGTTAGGGCAAGTGCGATAATGTACACTCTTACTTACCCGATCAAATCATTTATATATCATGTAATCACTAGGTCAAAGATAAATCACAAATATCAAGTTCAATCAGATATTTGGAAGCACTCACCAAAAGTAGTGCCTTTAGTGTTCGCGTCTGGGTGGTACTCCGGGTTTGGAGTCCAAATCTGCGATAAAACTTGATTTAAGAACTTTGAAAATCAACTAAGGTTCGAAACTTAGACGTTTCGTTCAATAAGAATCAAGAAATTGAAATTCACTTGGAGAATAGTCGTGAAATGGTTGCTCGCTTTTCAAACCGAAAAATTTTGTAAGATGTATACTTGGAAATAACTTTTGAGTCGAAAGTGCAAGGAAAACGGATTTATAGTGATTATTTCCGCTTTTCCTAAGGGTACAAGTTCGGCTAGGTTCTAACGTATAACCCTCAATAACCAAAGTAGCAAAAGTCCTGGATGGTTCAAGTGATATTCATTATCAACTTTACCCAAGTCGCAAGTGTATCTCTCTAGTCCTCGAGCGTAAATTTGGGCAGCATGCCCTTTGTGTTTACCTAATTTTCCAGCCATTTTTGGCTTCATTATTTTTCTTAGCCAAACCCAAAGGTACACACACAACAATCTAATTTCAATAGCCGTTTAATAGGCTCAAGACAATACAAGAACAAAATCAAGCTAACAACAAGTGCGGAAATAAGCTTTAGTAAAAGACAGATTTGATAGAGTTTTGCGTAACAGACACAACCTAAGCTACGCTTATCGGATTGGGGTACAACTTATACCATTTCGAAGCTAGGACGAGGGCCTACAACTTTCATGAGGATCACTTAGTCAAATTTCCAGTTTAACCTAGTCAAATTCCCAATTCACAGAACCAACTTCCAACTAACCAACTAGTTAACCGTACTACATTTAAATAGTCATATCTCAGGCCACCAAAGTCTGTTTAAGGTGTTCTTGGAGGCTTTGGAAAGATAAGACAGAGTAATAAAACTTTCATGTTTTTACAAATGGCTAAATCAGCACGGATCCTAGTGAATAAACATGGTCAACTGGATGAACTGTCTAAAACGGATCACTGGAAATATCCTAGGGCAGCGAGGGTATTTTGGTCGTTTCATAGGTTACATTGCTCCGATTGAGCTGAAATTTTGTAGGCACCTATAAAATATTATTCTATACAACTTTCATTTTTTATGCTAATCCTAATTCGGCCTCTAACATAACGAACTTGAACCAGACAGAACTGAAGTCAAATTTTCCAGAAATCTAGAATTTTACGGTTTCAAAGGAAACTTTCTTCATTTCTTGCCTCAATCATCATCACAACCTCTTATATAAGCTTAGATACAACATATATTATCCATACAAAAAGTATAGGCAGAAAATCATCAAACCCTAACTCACATACATCACCTCAAAATCATAACAACAACTTGTATAGCTACTAATCTAACCAAAACATGAGCTAAATAACAACTTAAACAAAAATAAAAGAACCAAAGCCATGGTCAGACCTTATACCTCAACAAAAGGAGCTTGCAAGAGTAATACTTCACCTCCTCTTGAAATTTTTGGTTCCCCTAGCTTCCCAAGTTCACAACTCACAAGTTAATCGGTTTAGAATTTTATTTCCTCACTTGGATGGCTCAAACTCAAGATGAAGGAAGGTTGTTTCTTGCTCTCTCTTTCTCCTCTCTTGTCTCGGCCAACCAGCAGAAAAATGAAGTGAAAATGGAGCCAAATAAATGATAAGAAGGTTGGACTTTGGCTTGGTCAAGGAGCCATGAGAAGCCAACACTTGTCACCACCCAAGCCAACCAAAATTTCTTTTTCTTTCCTTGCATTTTTGGCCCTAAATTTCGGTCAAAGCCAGCTGGAAATAAGAGGATATTTTGCTCAAGTATTAATGAGCTTATATGGTAAGAAAGTGGTGATCAAGTGGTGTGTTCAATCAGTAGTACACGGTACACGTCGGTTCACACCGTTTTTCCTTAAATCACACGTACTAGGGTTTTTTTCTTCCTATTCACTAACTTTTTATCATTGCTCCTAATCACATATTATTTGTGAGAACCCGTAATTTTTCCCATTTTCTAGGTTTTATTATCTTTCATGGCTTGTTTTCTGCATTTTCGTGATTAGAAAAAATTCTAGATACTTTTAAGGAGCAGATATAGTTTTTAGATGATTTTTCTAGTATCGAATAGGTTTTGAGAAATTAAGAGCGTATACCGGACGTGGGACCCACTAGTGCGAAAAGTTCGCAAAAATTCGACCAACTAGGTTAAGTTTTGGATACTGCAATTAATTTACCGAGTGTTAAGAGATAAGTAGAGGTTGCAATTTGGATTGGTGTGAGAGGAAACAAAGTGATAGACTTGCATTAAATAAGTGACAAGTGTCACCATTTGGTTGGATGGACTTGTAAGACCACTATTCATTTTCTTACCAATTGACCAAATAAATAAAAAAAACTACCAAAAATTCACCATTTTCTCCTTCATCTTGGCGGACCTCCTTAAGCAACAAAAGAAAGAAAACTCTTCAAGTTTTTGGCTTCAATCTTGCTCCAATCTACCACATCAACCATTGAATCTAGTTTTTGCTCCATAAAAACACTTAAGGGAGTGATAGTGAGTTGTTTTGTGGAGTTGCTTGGAAAGCTAAGAGGACTAGTTGCTCTCTTTCTTGTCTTGTTAAGGTAAGTTGAGAAGGACCCCTCTCCTTCCTTTAATGAGGTTTAATCCATGATTAATGGTAGTATAAGATGCAATTTTATGGTTTATATCTTGATTTTTGGTTGAATTCGTGAACTTTTGTAATTATTGGGGATTTTTCTGTTTTCAAATGAATATGATTATGTGGTTATGTATGATGATTGGAAATGGTATTTAAGGAAGCTAGAAGGTGGAAAAAGTGGTAAATTGCAAGCAATTTCTGTTTTGGAAGAAAACTGGAAAATTAGGGTTCTTGGAAATTACATTCTACCCGGTTTTGTAGCTCATAGTTAGAGGCCGAATTCGCCTTGGGTTAAAACATGAAAGTTGTAGGGAATGATATTTTAGAGGTGCCTGCAAAAATTTCAGGTCAATCGGAGTAGCGTAACTTGAGAAACGACGGAATTACCCTTGCTGCCCTGGTTTTACCCGAATTTGGGAATTGCTTCTGTAATTGGTTATTTTGGCTAGGAATGCTTCAGAATTGGTTATTGAGGTCTTCTGATGAAATGTATCCCTGTTTCTTAGCTTTCAGATGGATTTGGAATTTATGGATTTGGACTTAGGTAGGCTGATTTATGATGTTTGTACTAGAATGCGTTCTGTGAATCTGTTTTTGCGGTTCTGGTGTAGTAGATTGCATTTTTGACCTGGTTACACTCGAAAATGGGTTGAGTGACCTTCTACAATATTGTAGCCCTATCTCTTAGCTTCGAAACAGTGGACTTGGACCTTCATCCGATAATCGTAGTGTCTTTGGTGCCATTACCGCAAAATGACGTCAAAAACTATTTTTTTCAGGGTTAAAGCTAGTTCCATTTCCGGATTTTTCTGGTTTCCTCTATTGCTTGTGTGTGCTTATGGAACCCTATTTTGGTGATATTTGGCTTTGGTTTATGACTCATTATCGAGTCTCATTGTACTTGTTTGCGTGTTTTAGGGCGTGACGGTGGTTCACGACGTTCCTTTGACGGAAGTGCATGAAATATCACTTTCAAGCTTGGTGAGTGTACTACTCACTTGTGTGTTACTATATGGCTTTGATACTTGAACTTGATGAGTTAAATGTTTATTGTACCATTGCTATTGATTGAAGTGAGGGTGTACTTTATCACTCTCACTTATTTCTCATGTTATTGGAATGTTACATGAAATGAAAGTACATGACTTGGTGTCGTTTGGACGAGTATCCAACGACCATGATGGTTATCATTGAGCTCAACCCCATTGGTAGTTGATTGAATCGAGCCGGCGAGGGCTTGGTCGTGACAATTAATGAGCCTTGGGGAAATGTTATATGGAATCGTGTAGTATGAGAGACTCTCGATTCTGGTATACTCGAGTAATACCTCAGTGCAAGTGTTTGGAGTTCGGGCCCGGTAGGGGAATGTTAGGTGGAAGGAATGGAAGTAAAGTGAAGTCTACGGTTGGTTACTTTTAAACATTGACGGAGAGTCAATGAGATCCGATCAAGAATGCAAACGAGGAAAAGGGCTCTTGAGAGCCGCCCGTATCCTTTTATCATCATTATTGATGTGTGTCTTTATTTATTTTTGATGAATTGGACTGAAAAGCTTGATGCATCTATGAACTTGGTTGCTTGAGTAGTATTATCTCACTGGGCAATTAGCTCACTCTATTCCTTTTGTTTTCCTTACAGGAAAATAAATACTTTTGGACTGCAATTGATATTTGGTTGCCGAATTGAGCTAGTTGGACATATCTTTTGTATAGCTCATTTATTGAAACCCTAAATGTACTTTTGGGATCGTTTCTCTTTTGATTTGGCAAACCAGACATGTATCCACTTTTGAATACTTTTGTATGCCATTTTGGCTTGTAAATGCTAAATTTCAAGATGTGAATGTTTGCTTGATATTTGGTTGGGTTCTGACGGGTCGATTACTATTCATGGCCGACTCCGATTTCGATTTTTTTATTTTGCTCTTTTGACTTGTTTACGCATGTTGTATGTTCCGGAACGTATTAGCTCGCTCTATACTGAACAATTAGTCCTGGCGAGAGTTGGGCAGGCAGTCCGCTAACCCCTTTGGTTCGCCTTAGGGGAAGGTGGGGCTGTCACAGGTGGTATCAGAGCCTAGGTTTGAATTAGCCTGGGTGTAATAGAAATGCTCGATTTAAGGGTTCTTTGTTTATGGCCTTTAAGCTTATTTATGGTTAATTGCTCATTTGGTGTAGGATGGCCGGACAGGGTGAGCCTAGTGATAGTCCTCCGGGCGAGATACCTCGTGGAGCGCTCCCCGTGATACCATACCAGATACGGCCAAGAGGGGCCGTCGTGCACTGGAGTCCGTCTAACCGCCTCAGACGGTGTGAGTGCCGCCATAAGTATGCTTACCCTAACGCTCTGGTGTTTGCCGTGGCCGAGGAGCGTAAGGAGTTAGCCGCAGATAATGCTAGGCTTGAGGCTGAGGTGAACCAGCTTAGGGCGGCCAATGAGAAACAGGTCGAGCGCATTAAGGGCTTGGAGTACGGCGTGCTAGAGATAGAGGATAAGGTGGATGACCTCTGCACTCAGCTTAGGGAAGTCCGTGAGCGCGAGTCTAAGAGAGCCCGAAAGGTGAAGGTTCGAGCTGCCTCGATCCTGAACCTCTGTACTGACGTGGTCGAGGGCGTGAGCGACAAGGACTCATGTGCGGGGCCCGAGGCTGGGGTTGGATCTACCCCGTCGGGTGGGTCTACTAGCTCGTCGTCGGACTAGTTTACGACTCCTAGGGTCTTTGAGATAGTTTTGTTTTCTATATA